>NW_026689793.1:82500-240000 GCF_943734765.1 Anopheles ziemanni | reverse complement strand
AGATGACGGATAGTGAGACGCACCAGTACACGGAATCGGATAGACGGACTGGCCGCCACCCCTACGTGCTGAGCTTCTCCCGTTTCGCTCGCAGCTACTCAGGGAATCCCGGTTGGTTTCTTTTCCTCCCCTTATTAATATGCTTAAATTCAGGGGGTTGTCACACATGAACTGAGGCTTATGTACCTTGCGGTTGTTATCGTCACATCTGGCTTGCGACTACTTTGTTTCAATGTCCAATATGTACCGTTGGACTCGGTTAACGGGCTGTTAGCCCGCGTGTGGTTTAACTCACTGATACCTTCCATTGCCCATACGCTAGTTTGTTTGTGTTCCTTTGGTCAACTTCCATACTTGAATCATTTGTGCTACCGCTGCTGCTTCGACGCTACTTTGACATCTTCGCTTCTATTTAAATAAATAAATAAGCTGAAGCTAGACATCAGTAAACACCACCACAGACACCACAAGCACGCCTTCTCCTCGTACTTCCGCCTCACGCGGGAACACGGACGCTCTAAATACTTCGAATTCCAATGCCAGTATATTGTAAACCACGGGTTCTTTAATGCTAGCGGGTCGTCGCGACCCTAGTTAACATCATGGTGCACGTCTCGTGACGGGTGTCACGGCGTAGTTAAATGTATGCGATACATTTCTCAAATATAAGCGCTCAGTCATCTGTACATCATGGTAGGTTCCCACGACGTGCAATATGCGTTCAACTTATCAATGTTCATGTGTCCTGCAGTTCACATTATGACGCGCAGTTAGCTGCGGTCTTCATCGATCCATGAGCCGAGTGATCCACTGCCGAGGGTGACTAACTTGCGTAAGCCGCCGCTGTGCGCGTATACCCGTTCCCCGTAGGGAGGAGCAAGCCGCCGCTTAGAGACGAAGCATAAAGTGTCCTCATTCCACATAGGGCAAGCTGGATGAATCCATTTTACCCAGGACGGCCGAAGCGGCGTGGACCAGGGGAGAACTGAACCTTATACTTCACACCACAGTAAGTCTACGTGTCCTCTTCCACATAGGGCAAGCTAGAACTAACTATCTTACCCAGGACTGCCGAAGCAGCGTGGACCAGGGGAGGAACACACTTTTCATGGAAACGTAAGGCATCCATGACTGCCATAACGTAAGCCGCCGCTGTGCGCGTATACCCGTTCCCCGTAGGGAGGAGCAAGCCGCCGCTTAGAGACGAAGCATAAAGTGTCCTCATTCCACATAGGGCAAGCTGGATGAATCCATTTTACCCAGGACGGCCGAAGCGGCGTGGACCAGGGGAGAACTGAACTTTATACTTCACACCACAGTAAGTCTACGTGTCCTCTTCCACATAGGGCAAGCTAGAACTAACTATCTTACCCAGGACTGCCGAAGCAGCGTGGACCAGGGGAGGAACACACTTTTCATAGAAACGTAAGGCATCCATGACTGCCATAGTGCGTAAGCCGCCGCTGTGCGCGTAAACCCGTTCCCCGTAGGGAGGAGTCAAGCCGCCGCTTAGAGACGAAGTATGAAGTGTCCTCTTCCACATAGGGCAAGCTAGAATGAACTATCTTACCCAGGACCGCCGAAGCAGCGTGGACCAGGGGAGAACTGAACTTTATACTTCACACCACAGTATTGAGTAATGTGCCCTCTTCCACATAGGGCAAGCTGGAATGTTCCATTTTACCCAGGACGGCCGAAGCGGCGTGGACCAGTGGAGGACTACACAATCATGAGGTTTGATATCGACTTGTGTGTTTCAATAGGATACCGATGGTATGGTTTGAACCGATTTGATTTAGCCATTCTGAAGTCATCACTTGGTTGAAGCGCTGAACTAGGGAGGCATCGTTTACATATATATTGGTTTTCGCATGCTCTACTAGGTTAATGTCATGAGGTTGGCTATCGAGCATGCCCAAGTGATGACTTGATTGTGTGCTTGCTTGAATTCTTCACATTTCATACCATCGGTTAGTTGTCGAATCATTCCTCGATCATAACCTTCGTTCTTGGTTCATGTATGCTCTCTTCCACATAGGGCAAGCTAGAATTAACTATCTTACCCAGGACCGCCGAAGCAGCGTGGACCAGGGGAGAACTATACTTTGTCTTGTATGCCCTCTTCCACATAGGGCAAGCTAGAACTAACTATCTTACCCAGGACCGCCGAAGCAGCGTGGACCAGTGGAGGACTATACTTTGTTCATAACACCACAGTATTGAGTAATGTGCCCTCTTCCACATAGGGCAAGCTAGAATGAACTATCTTACCCAGGACCGCCGGAGCAGTGTGGACCAGTGGAGGACTACACAATCATGAGGTTTGATATCGACTTGTGTGTTTCAATAGGGTACCGATGGTATGTTTTGAACCGATTTGATTTAGCCATTCTGAAGTCATCACTTGGTTGAAGCGCTGAACTAGGGAGGGGCATCGTTTACATATATATTGGTTTTCGCATGCTCTACTAGGTTAATGTCATAGGGTTGGCTATCGAGCATGCCCAAGTGATGACTTGATTGTGTGCTTGCTTGAATTCTTCACATTTCATACCATCGGTTAGTTGTCGAATCATTCCTCGATCATAACCTTCGTTCTTGGTTCATGTATGCTCTCTTCCACATAGGGCAAGCTAGAATTAACTATCTTACCCAGGACCGCCGAAGCAGCGTGGACCAGGGGAGAACTATACTTTGTCTTGTATGCCCTCTTCCACATAGGGCAAGCTAGAACTAACTATCTTACCCAGGACCGCCGAAGCAGCGTGGACCAGTGGAGGACTATACTTTGTTCATTACACCACAGTATTAAGTATGGTGTCCTCTTCCACATAGGGCAAGCTAGAACTAACTATCTTACCCAGGACCGCCGAAGCAGTGTGGACCAGGGGAGGACTATACTTTATACTTCACACACTAGCCATACTGAAGTCATCACTTGGTTGAAGCGCTGAACTACGGCGGGGTAATCGTTTACAGGTTATAATCATATAGCTGCATGCTCATTAGTAGATAATGGAATATTGTATGGCAATATGAGCATGCCCAAGTGATGACTTTGTTTCAAGCTCAACAGGTAGGGTATTGAGTCCTCTTCCACATAGGGCAAGCTAGAATGAACTATCTTACCCAGGACCGCCGGAGCAGCGTGGACCAGTGGAGGACTCTATACTTTATACTTCACACCACAGTATTGAGTACGACTTGCATAAAGCCCCTAATGAGAACCACGAGGGCTCTCTCAATGTAGAACCACGAGGGCTCTAGTACCGATTCTCTCGGTACGGCTTGGTCCGTGTTCCTTTATGCTTGTACTCTAAGTATTAAGTATTGTGTCCTCTTCCACATAGGGCAAGCTAGAACTAACTATCTTACCCAGGACCGCCGAAGCAGTGTGGACCAGGGGAGGACTATACTTTATACTTCACACACTAGCCATACTGAAGTCATCACTTGGTGGGGGTGAACTACGGCGGTATCTATCGTTTTGGTTCGGTCTATATAGGGTCGCTTGCATGCTCATTCGAATATAATGTAATTGTGTATGGCAATATGAGCATGCCCAAGTGATGACTTTGTTTCAAGCTCAACAGGTAGGGTATTGAGTCCTCTTCCACATAGGGCAAGCTAGAATGAACTATCTTACCCAGGACCGCCGGAGCAGCGTGGACCAGTGGAGGACTCTATACTTTATACTTCACACCACAGTATTGAGTACTTCTTGCATAAAGCCCCTAATGAGAACCACGAGGGCTCTCTCAATGTAGAACCACAAGGGCTCTAGTACCGATTCTCTCGGTACGGCTTGGTCCGTGTTCCTTTATGCTTGTACTCTTAGAAAGTCTCAACCCGGAGGTCTTGACTTTGATTGTCATAGTTGGACTACGACGGGGTATCCGACTCATCGAATGCCCCAGAAGCACACCATCTTTCGGGTAGGCGGTACGCGTACCTCCGGACGCGGAAGTCTCAACCCGGAGGTCTTGACTTTGTATTGTCATAGTTGGACTACGACGGGGTATCCGACTCATCGAATACCCCAGAAGCACACCATCTTTCGGGTAGGCGGTACGCGTACCTCCGGACGCGGAAAGTCTCAACCCGGAGGTCTTGACTTTGGTTGTCATAGTTGGACTATGACGGGGCATCCGACCATTGCTGATCGAACACCCCTGTTACACCATCTTTCGGATAGGCGGTGCGCGCACCTCCGACGCGGAAAGTCTCAACCCGGAGGTCTTGACTTTGTATTGTTGGATAGTCCTCTTCCACTATAGGGCAAGCTGGAAATATTCCATTTTACCCAGGACTGCCGAGGCAGCGTGGACCAGGGGAGAACTTCACGGAATCTTCAGGCATCCATGATTGCCATAGTGCGTAAGCCGCCGCTGTGCGCGTCAACTCGTTCCCCGTGAGGAGGAGTCTAGCCGCCGCTAAAAGACGAAGCATTAAGTGTCCTCATTCCACTATAGGGCAAGCTAGAATTAACTATCTTACCCAGGACCGCCGAAGCAGCGTGGACCAGGCGAGGACTACTTTATACTTCACACCACAGTATTGAGTACGACTTGCATAAAGCCCCTAATGAGAACCACGAGGGCTCTCTCAATGTAGAACCACAAGGGCTCTAGTACCGATTCTCTCGGTACGGCTTGGTCCGTGTTCCTTTATGCTTGTACTCGCGGAAAGTCTCAACCCGGAGGTCTTGACTTTGATTGTCATAGTTCGACTACGACGGGGCATCCGACCATTGCTGATCGAACACCCCTGATTCATCATCTTTCGGGTAGGCGGTGCGCGCACCTCCGACGCGGAAGTCTCAACCCGGAGGTCTTGACTTTGTATTGTCATAGTTGGACTACGACGGGGTATCCGACTCATCGAATACCCCAGAAGCACACCATCTTTCGGGTAGGCGGTACGCGTACCTCCGGACGCGGAAAGTCTCAACCCGGAGGTCTTGACTTTGATTGTCATAGTTGGACTACGACGGGGCATCCGACCATTGCTGATCGGACACCCCTGATTCACCATCTTTCGGGTAGGCGGTACGCGTACCTCCGGACGCGGAAAGTCTCAACCCGGAGGTTCGGACTTAGAGTTTTTCCCATTTAAAAGTTTTTCTCTTAGCCATACTGAAGTCATCACTTGGCGAACGATTGAACTAGGGCGGGTTAATCGTTTATAGGTATCATGTGGTTTGCATGCTCTCTTAGGTTAATGTCATGTGGTTGGCTATCGAGCATGCCCAAGTGATGACTTTGTTTCACGCTTGCTTGATTTCTTCATGATTCCCTGTTATATAGTGTATTCATTCGAGAACAGGGAATCTTTGGTTTTGCTCAACAGGTATTGGATGTCAACTTGGTATCTAGATCGCATTAAGTCTCAACCCGCAGGTTCGGACTTCTGTTTATTTGGCCAATGTATGTATAAGGCAACTTGTGCCTAAGTCTCAACCCGCAGGTTCGGACTTGTGTATTTGTTCGAAGTTATATATAAGGCAACTTGTGCCTAAGTCTCAACCCGCAGGTTCGGACTTGTGTATTTGTTCGAAGTTATATATAAGGCAACTTGTGCCTAAGTCTCAACCCGCAGGTTCGGACTTCATAGTGTTTCGTCAATGTTCATATGGCAACTTGTGCCGAAGTCTCAACCCGCAGGTTCGGACTTCTAACGTGTTTCGTCAACTATCATATGGCAACTTGTGCCTAAGTCTCAACCCGCAGGTTCGGACTTGTGTATTTGTTCGAAGTTTTATATAAGGCAACTTGTGCCTAAGTCTCAACCCGCAGGTTCGGACTTCTATAGTGTTTCGTCAATTATCATATGGCAACTTGTGCCTAAGTCTCAACCCGCAGGTTCGGACTTGTTAGTGTTTCGTCAACTTTCATATGGCAACTTGTGCCTGAGTCTCAACCCGCAGGTTCGGACTTCTATAGTGTTTCGTCAATTATCATATGGCAACTTGTGCCGAAGTCTCAACCCGCAGGTTCGGACTTCTGGAAGGATCACTTGGCCACTAATGATCCTTCCGCAGGTTCACCTACGGAAACCTTGTTACGACTTTTACTTCCTCTAAATCATCAAGTTCGGTCAACTTCGATAAAGCAGACGCGGTTCACGAGGATCCAGCGAACGATCATCTCCAAAGACCTCACTAAATAATCCATCGGTAGTAGCGACGGGCGGTGTGTACAAAGGGCAGGGACGTATTCAACGCTGGCTGATGACCAGCACTTACTAGAAGTTCCGAGTTCATATGGACCATTGCAATCCATAATCCCTACTAAGTGAGTATTTGAGTGATTTCCCGTTCCTCTCGGAATAGGAGACACGCTGCTACCCACATTGTAGCACGCGTGTAGCCCAGAACATCTAAGGGCATCACGGACCTGTTATCGCTCGATCTCATTTTGCTAAACACAAATTGTCCTGCTAAGCAGCGTACCGTAAGTGCACTTGCGCACACGAACAGCGAAGGTGTCAGGTCATACTCCACCGAAAGGTCCTAACCCGTTCCAATCGGCATCGACGCATTAACGCTGACTGCGTTCTAGTTAGCATATGTGAGTCACGTTCGTTATCGGAATTAACCAGACAAATCAATCCACGAACTAAGAACGGCCATGCACCACTACCCTTAAATTTGAGAAAGAGCTATTAATCTGTCTCACCTCCATAAGTTCGGACCTGGTAAGTTTTCCCGTGTTGAGTCAAATTGAACCGCAAGCTCCATTTCATTGTGGTGCCCTTCCGTCAATTCCTTTAAGTTTCAACTTTGCAACCATACTTCCCCCGGAACCTGACTTTGGTTTCCCGGAAGCTACTGAGAGCACCTGGTTGTAGCGTCTCCCAATTGCTAGTTGGCATCGTTTACGGTTAGAACTAGGGCGGTATCTAATCGCCTTCGATCCTCTAACTTTCGTTCTTGATTAAAGAAAGCATCCTTGACAAATGCCTTCGCTTTAGTTAGTCTTACGACGGTCTACGAATTTCACCTCTCGCGCCGTAATACTAGTGTCCCCAACTACTTCTGTTAATCATTACCTCCGGTCTGAGTACAAACCAATGAAAGATTAGACCAAGGTCGTATTCCATTATTCCATGCAAGATTATTCTAGGGCGTTTGGGCACCCTGCTTTAAGCACTCTAATTTGTTCAAGGTAAACGTGAGCGGTCGAGCTCTATGTTACACTTGCACCCGTTGAAGGGCACACCATGACACAGACTTGGTGCCCTACCACACCATTGAGTCGCAACCAGATTCCGACTTGGCCCACCGACCACGGGTTGACCGGGTCGGCGGAGCCGGACTGTGTTGGACAAGTATCAACTTCGAACGTTTTAACCGCAACAATTTTAATATACGCTAGTGGAGCTGGAATTACCGCGGCTGCTGGCACCAGACTTGCCCTCCACTTGATCCTCGTAGAAGGATTTATGCTCTACTCATTCCAATTATGAAACATCATTAAAGAGTTTCATATTGTTATTTCTCGTCACTACCTCCCCGTCCCGGGATTGGGTAATTTACGCGCCTGCTGCCTTCCTTGGATGTGGTAGCCATTTCTCAGGCTCCCTCTCCGGAATCGAACCCTGATTCCCCGTTACCCGTTGCAACCATGGTAGTCCTCTATACTACCATCCATAGTTGATAGGGCAGATATTTGCGAGATCTGTCGTCGGTGCGAGACCATACGATCAGCATCATTATCCAGACTTCAACTCAATGACACGGAGAACCCGCGATTGGTTTGACTAATAAGTGCACCAGTTCCCGCGAGGGTCCTGGCATGTTGCATGTATTAGCTCTAGATTTTCCACAGTTATCCAAGTAACTAGGTTGATGATCTCGTAAATTATAGCTGTTATACTGAGCCTTATGCGGTTTCACATTAAATCTGTTTGTACTTAGACATGCATGGCTTAACCTTTGAGACGAGCGTATATTACTGGTAGGATCAACCAGAATTCCGACTTTGCGTTCGAATGTTCATTGTCCCATTGCACCCGGAGGAGCAAACACCACGTTCTATATGTTGTCAAGTCCGGTAGCACACGGGAGGCGAGCCCCCGTGCGAACCTCATTGCCCTCGTATCACACACACCCGATGCACCGGACCGGCACTTGAGCGGCATTCGACTCCGCTAAGCGCTCGTGCGCCCGATTGTGCATGCGCTGACGGGGCCTTCATACCCCTACCACAGCGACCTTATGCCAAACTTCCATGAATACTTAGGTGAGCTGACAAGGGCCTTCATTTCCCTACCATCAACTAAAGGACACGCTAGGCGCGTCCGATCATTGCAACTGCGGGGCTTTCATACCCCAATCACCACAGTACGCAATTCACCAGAGTTTAATCACAACCCCCCCGGACATGGCACACTATTAACTTGCAACAAAACTTAGTGTGTGCCGGGCACATCGGTTCCACAAAATCATTCCCGATGTACCCCAATTGGGGTTGTGAACGCATCCATGGTCCTCTGACACACCCAACCAAGCGTGGATACTACATACCTCAAACACCCAGTACACTAACAGACAAATCAACATATGGTTGCTTTCCCCCAGACATTTGCCAATCACTTGGCACCCGGACGGGAACTCGCTCCTGATTGCGCCATTGCCACCCATTTGCCAAGAGCGAGTTCTGTATGTAGATTTCATTTGGAAAGACAACCGTGTACTGGATATTCTATCCGACGATTACAGATGACGAGTACGAGACTCGACTACACTCACGGATAATACATTTTGGGTCGAGATTGCTTTCGGGGTTTTCGATTGGTCTTGCGCTTGTAAACGTATAACTTTGACTTGTGGTAACCTCGGTATGTTAGTCGATCACGTGGTTGTGAACTGGGTACGGGTGGGCAATCTGTTCACTTGCACTCTGGGTAGGAATATGGTGAGCGCTATAGGTTAAAGATCATGGTATGGTTCCATCGTGATGACTTTCGCTAGATAGTAGGATGTTTGGATAGTTATAACGTTTTTGGCCATTTGTTCATAGTGTTCGGTTCATTGAGGAATTCGATTGGTCTTTGCTTCACACACGTGGTCGATCACTTGGATGTGAACTAGGGTGAGAATAAGGTGTTCACTAGTGCTCTTAGGTTTTGGATCAGTACTGAGCACTTGATTGGTTTCGCATAATATGTATCCATAGTGATGACTCTTTCCAGCTTAAGATTTCGTTACCAGTTTCGAATCCTCCCCACGTTCGCTTTTACTTGGTTAGGTTTTCGAGTGTAGATTTGAAAGCAATCTCATGTATGTATCCCATCTGATATAAGCCACTGACAGTTCATGTCACCTCGTTCAACTCTCGCTGGGTCACAGAAGTATGTTACTGCGCCCATTATCCCTACTCGGATAGGTTCGGTTCGTTCGTTTTATACTACGGTGAGTAAACTCAATTTGTGCATCGCATAGCCATGGAAAGCAAGCTTTCGCGGGCCTCTTCGACTGTTTTGATACGAGCTGTGCCCGTGATGCTTGTCATCCCAGGATACTAGACCCCTTTGGACGACCGCATGACCATCAGAAAGTAAATTCCACGTTCGATTTGGGGTGTGAACCCCGAACATAAAGTCTTTGTGTAGAACCACGAGGGCTCTATAGTACCGATTCTCTCGGTACGCTTGGTCCGTGTTCCTTTATGTTCGTACTCTTGTGAATAAGATTCACGTTCGTTTTGGGATATTTGCTACTGTCACCGTTTGAGTACTATGGGGCTTGAACCCCTAACATAAAGTCTTTGTGTAGAACCACGAGGGTTCTATAGTACCGATTCTCTCGGTATGCTTGGTCCGTGTTCCTTTATGTTCGTACTCTTGTGTGTATAATATTCATGTTCGGTTTGGGATATTTGCTACTTTCACCAGGGTCCCGTTCTTCATACAAGTCTGCCTTGCTAATGTGGTAACTTTATAGTGTAGTTCTGACATCCCAATTTTGGGACTTAGCCGATTTTTCGTATATTTCCATATGACCCATAGGGTCCCTTTCTTCATACAAGCTTGCCTAGGGCGATCGGTCAAAACTTGTCTTACTATTCGATTGGTCTTCGCACTTTCACCCTAGGCAGTTCGCCAAGGTCTGTCTTCTTGAGGAGGCCAAAACCCGAAATAAGGAGGTTCGGCCGAACCTGAAACCTCCCCTGTCTGAACTACACTAACCCGATTTTTCAGGGTCCTCAGCGCCATACAACTTTGCCTAGGTCACTTGTACTCTTGACTTAGGCCATCCGACTTGGTCCGTGTTTCTTCCTAGGGTTCACCTAGGTACTTTGCCTTGCTTGATGTGGTAACTTTTTAGTGTAGTTCAGACATCCTAATTTTGGGACTTAGCCGATTTTTCGTATATTTCCATATGACCCATAGGGTCCCTTTCTTCATACAAGCTTGCCTAGGGCGATCGGTCAAAACTTGTCTTACTATTCGATTGGTCTTCGCACTTTCACCCTAGGCAGTTCGCCTAGGTCTGTCTTCTTGAGGAGGCCAAAACCCGAAATAAGGAGGTCCAGCCGACCCTGAAACCTCCCCTGTCTTAACTACACTAACCCGATTTTTCATGGTCCTTAGCGCCATACAACTTTGCCTAGGTCACTTGTACTCTTGACTTAGGCCATCTGACTTGGTCCGTGTTTCTTCCTAGGGTTCACCTAGGTACTTTGCCTTGCTTGATGTGGTAACTTTTTAGTGTAGTTCAGACATCCCAATTTCGGGACTTAGCCGATTTTTCGTATATTTCCATATGACCCATAGGGTCCCTTTCTTCATACAAGCTTGCCTAGGGCGATCGGTCAAAACTTGTCTTACTATTCGATTGGTCTTCGCACTTTCACCCTAGGCACTTTGCCTAGGTCTGTCTTCTTGAGGAGGCCAAAACCCGAAATAAGGAGGTTCAGCCGACCCAGAAACCTCCCCTGTCTGAACTACACTAACCCGATTTTTCAGGGTCCTCAGCGCCATACAACTTTGCCTAGGTCACTTGTACTCTTGACTTAGGCCATCTGACTTGGTCCGTGTTTCTTCCTAGGGTTCACCTAGGTACTTTGCCTTGCTTGATGTGGTAACTTTTTAGTGTAGTTCAGACATCCCAATTTTGGGACTTAGCCGATTTTTCATGTATTTCCATATGACCCATAGGGTCCCTTTCTTCATACAAGCTTGCCTAGGGCGATCGGTCAAAACTTGTCTTACTATTCGATTGGTCTTCGCACTTTCACCCTAGGCAGTTTGCCTAGGTCTGTCTTCTT
The DNA here is from genome assembly GCF_943734765.1 of Anopheles ziemanni. Lineage (NCBI taxonomy): Eukaryota > Metazoa > Arthropoda > Insecta > Diptera > Culicidae > Anopheles > Anopheles ziemanni. The sequence goes on along the minus strand of NW_026689793.1, from coordinate 228,727 downwards.
GAGGAGGCCAAAACCCGAAATAAGGAGGTTCAGCCGACCCAGAAACCTCCCCTGTCTGAACTACACTAACCCGATTTTTCAGGGTCCTCAGCGCCATACAACTTTGCCTAGGTCACTTGTACTCTTGACTTAGGCCATCTGACTTGGTCCGTGTTTCTTCCTAGGGTTCACCTAGGTACTTTGCCTTGCTTGCTGTGGTAACTTTTTAGTGTAGTTCAGACATCCCAATTTTGGGACTTAGCCGATTTTTCATGTATTTCCATATGACCCATAGGGTCCCTTTCTTCATACAAGCTTGCCTAGGGCGATCGGTCAAAACTTGTCTTACTATTCGATTGGTCTTCGCACTTTCACCCTAGGCAGTTTGCCTAGGTGTAGCTTCTTGAGGAGGTCAAAACCCGAAATAAGGAGGTTCAGCCGACCCAAAAACCTCCCCTGTCTAAACTACACTAACCAGATTTTTCAGGGTCCTCACCGTCATACAACTTTGCCTAGGTCACTTGTACTCTTGACTTAGGCCATCTGACTTGGTCCGTGTTTCTTCCTAGGGTTCACCTAGGTACTTTGCCTTGCTTGCTGTGGTAACTTTTTAGTGTAGTTCAGACATCCCAATTTTGGGACTTAGCCGATTTTTCATGTATTTCCATATGACCCATAGGGTCCCTTTCTTCATACAAGCTTGCCTAGGGCGATCGGTCAAAACTTGTCTTACTATTCGATTGGTCTTCGCACTTTCACCCTAGGCAGTTTGCCTAGGTGTAGCTTCTTGAGGAGGTCAAAACCCAAAATAAGGAGGTTCAGCCGACCCAAAAACCTCCCCTGTCTAAACTACACTAACCAGATTTTTCAGGGTCCTCACCGTCATACAACTTTGCCTAGGTCACTTGTTCTCTTGACTTAGGCCATCTGACTTGGTCCGTGTTTCTTGCTAGGGTTCACCTAGGTACTTTGCCTTGCTTGATGTGGTAACTTTTTAGTGTAGTTCAGACATCCCAATTTTGGGACTTAGCCGATTTTTCATGTATTTCCATATGACCCATAGGGTCCCTTTCTTCATACAAGCTTGCCTAGGGCGATCGGTCAAAACTTGTCTTACTATTCGATTGGTCTTCGCACTTTCACCCTAGGCAGTTTGCCTAGGTGTAGCTTCTTGAGGAGGTCAAAACCCAAAATAAGGAGGTTCAGCCGACCCAAAAACCTCCCCTGTCTAAACTACACTTACCAGATTTTTCAGGGTCCTCACCGTCATACAACTTTGCCTAGGTCACTTGCACTCTTGACTTAGGCCATCTGACTTGGTCCGTGTTTCTTGCTAGGGTTCACCTAGGTAGTTTGCCTTGCTTGATGTGGTAACTTTTTAGTGTAGTTCTGACATCCCAATTTTGGGACTTAGCCGATTTTTCATGTATTTCCATATGACCCTTAGGGTCCCTTTCTTCATACAAGCTTGCCTAGGGCGATCGGTCAAAACTTGTCTTACTATTCGATTGGTCTTCGCACTTTCACCCTAGGCAGTTTGCCTAGGTGTAGCTTCTTGATGAGGCCAAAACCCAAAATAAGGGGGTTCGGCCGACCCAAAAACCTACCCTGTCTAAACTACACTAACCAGATTTTTCAGGGTCCTCAGCGCCATACAACTTTGCCTAGGTCACTTGTTCTATTGACTTAGGCCATCTGACTTGGTCCGTGTTTCTTCCTAGGGTTCACCTAGGTACTTTGCCTTGCTTGGTGTGGTAACTTTTTAGTGTAGTTCTGACATCCTCATTTTGGGACTTAGCCGATTTTTCGTAAAATACCATATGACCCATCAGGGTCCTTTGCTTCATATAAGTTTGCCTTGCTTGGTGTGGTAACTTGTTAGTGTAGTTCTGACATCATCATTTTGGGACTTAGCCGATTTTTCGTAAAATACCATATGACCCATCAGGGTCCTTGCCTTCATATAAGTTTGCCTTGCTTGGTGTGGTAACATTTGAGTGTAGTTCTGACATCCCCATTTTGGGACTTAGCCGATTTTTCGTAAAATACCATATGACCCATCAGGGTCCTTGCCTTCATATAAGTTTGCCTTGCTTGGTGTGGTAACATTTGAGTGTAGTTCTGACATCCCCATTTTGGGACTTAGCCGATTTTTCGTAAAATACCATATGACCCATCAGGGTCCTTTCCTTCATATAAGTTTGCCTTGCTTGGTGTGGTAACATTTGAGTGTAGTTCTGACATCCCCATTTTGGGACTTAGCCGATTTTTCGTAAAATACCATATGACCCATCAGGGTCCTTTGCTTCATATAAGTTTGCCTTGCTTGGTGTGGTAACATTTGAGTGTAGTTCTGACATCCCCATTTTGGGACTTAGCCGATTTTTCGTAAAATACCATATGACCCATCAGGGTCCTTTGCTTCATATAAGTTTGCCTTGCTTGGTGTGGTAACATTTGAGTGTAGTTCTGACATCCCCATTTTGGGACTTAGCCGATTTTTCGATCCATACCATATGACCCATCAGGGTCCTTGCCTTCATATAAGTTTGCCTTGCTTGGTGTGGTAACATTTTAGTGTAGTTCTGACATCACCATTTTGGGACTTAGCCGATTTTTCGTAAAATACCATATGACCCATCAGGGTCCTTGCCTTCATATAAGTTTGCCTTGCTTGGTGTGGTAACATTTGAGTGTAGTTCTGACATCCCCATTTTGGGACTTAGCCGATTTTTCGATCAATACCATATGACCCATCAGGGTCCTTTGCTTCATATAAGTTTGCCTTGCTTGGTGTGGTAACATTTGAGTGTAGTTCTGACATCACCATTTTGGGACTTAGCCGATTTTTCGTAAAATACCATATGACCCATCAGGGTCCTTTGCTTCATATAAGTTTGCCTTGCTTGGTGTGGTAACATTTGAGTGTAGTTCTGACATCCCCATTTTGGGACTTAGCCGATTTTTCGATCAATACCATATGACCCATCAGGGTCCTTTGCTTCATATAAGTTTGCCTTGCTTGGTGTGGTAACACATGAGTGTAGTTCTGACATCCCCATTTTGGGACTTAGCCGATTTTTCGACCAATACCATATGACCCATCAGGGTCCTTTGCTTCATATAAGTTTGCCTTGCTTGGTGTGGTAACATTTGAGTGTAGTTCTGACATCCCCATTTTGGGACTTAGCCGATTTTTCGATCCATCCTATATGACCCATCAGGGTCCTTTTTCTTCATATAAGTTTCCCAAGACTTAGTGCTTTTTACCTTTGGACACCAATATCACCCTTACGGGTTTCTTTGATCTTCTCACTTTGTATTGACCAAATGTAGGTCTTGCCATGCCAAACATATAATTGTTCTACACCAAGTCTCTATCTCGTACCGCCAGCTCGGTACATTCGATCAACCTGCCCTTAAGGCACCCGGGACTTAGCCATTTTTTCACATTTTTCATGATTTTGAGGCAACTTTTCTCGACTTTGTCACCTTATATCACCAAGATCCTTTCCCTTTAGCGCTTCACTCTGTTCGTATGATATTTAGCGCTGACTATCACCTTTCTATCGCTGACCTCAACTTCTTATTCGGTGCCATAGAGCCAGAGATATTTGGTGTATGCTGTTATAAGGGAAGTTTGTCACTTTTTCAAAGGCCCACTTTGGGACGCCCATATCTCACCTTCACGTATCTTCGATCTTCTTGTCGTCTATGGACGAAACTTAGGTCTTGTATTGGCCAACTTATAAATGTTCTACGGCCAAGCCGTATCTCTTACCGCCAGCCCGGTATTCATGGACTTAGTCGGATTTTCGCCTCTCGTGGTAACAATTTCTGACTTTGACTCACAATAACACCCGAACGGTCACATGCTAGCGCTTTGCTTGGTAGGAATTATAGTTAGCGCTACCTTTTCTCTTTCCATCGATACCTTGTTCGTTCCATTCCATGCCATACAGCCGAAGTTATGATGTTTCCCGTTTTCCATATCATGTGGAGCTTATGCTCTGGGAAAACCATCTAACACCTGTACCACCCTTTTGGGTACCACCGATCTCGTCACTATGTTCGGGCCAAATATAGGTTATAACATGCCCAACATATAATTGTTCTACACCAAGTCTCTATCTCTTACCGCCTGCTCGGTATTTTACTCGTAAGTCCAAATTTCACAACTTGTACTTTTTGGCCCAATGTACTCGAGTTTCAATTTTGGTAACATTTTTCGACTTTGACACTTAATAACTTCCAAATCATGCTAGTTAGCGCTTTGCTTTCTTCTAGTCGTATCTAGCGCTGGGTGTTACCTTTCCAAAACATATCCTAGCTTAACAATCCATGCCATACAGCCGGAGCTATACGGTGCACAAGTCAAATCCATTTTAGCCATGTTTCATTTTTGCCAATTTTTGACCACTCGTATCACCCTTCCAGAGTGGTCCGATCTTCTCGCTGTCTATGGACGACTTTTAGGTCTCGTAGAGGCAAACTTATAAGTATTCTACGTCAACCCGCTATCTCTTACCGCCTGCTCGGTATTCTTGGTCTTGTGTGATTTTTGGAAATTTTGGTATTATTTTTCCACTTTGTCGCTTAATAACTCAGTTTTGCTCAACACTTAGCGCTTCGGTTGTTTGGGATTATAGTTAGCGCTCGGTTCGACCTTTCCAACACTGATCTTAGCTTGTCGATCCGTTCCATACAGCCTGAGTTATTCGCGATACCGTGTTTCAACCCATTTCTCAAGTCTCGTTTTGGTCCAACTTTGAACCAACCATATCACCCTGTTGGGTACCTCCGATCTTCTCGCTCTATATTGGCCAAAGTTAGGTCTTGTGGTAACGTACTTATGATTGTTCTACGCCGTGTTCGTAGCTCTTATCGTTCGCCCGCTATTTTCGATCATAAGGTGAATTTTCGCCTCTAAACCACCATTTTTCACCTTTGCCCTCTAATATGACCGACTTGCTCAACACCTAGCGCTTCGCTTGGTAGGACACATAGCTAGCGCTCGTCAAGACCTTTCCAACGCATATCCAAGCTTTCCGATCCGAGCCATACAGCCTGAGCTATAGGCGATACCGTTTTTCCCATTTTCTTGGTCACATGCACTTTAGGGTACCCCTTTTTGCCTTTGACCCTTAATACCTCCTCCGGGTCACTAGTAGGCGCTCAGCTTGGTAGGAAACATAGCTAGAGCAGGCCTTCACCTTTCCAAAACTGCCTCAAGTGTACCGATCCGACATCTAGAACCAAAGTTATGGTCATTCCTATCATGCTCTACTTTCATGGTCAACCTCCACCAAGCACACCTAGGTTGGACCAACTTTCACCAACTCATCTCGAACCCCAAATTTGCTTCGACCTACTAGGTTTCCCTAGTAAAGTGGTCAAAACATCCATTACAACACGACTGGTCTTTCTGGTGGTCGACCTAGGCGACTTTGTTCGACGACCACCACCCCATGGAACTAAAAGACGTCCCTTGATACGGACCACCGATACATTTTCCGGCCTGTCTAAACTACACTCATCGAAATTTTTTTGGGTCCCCACCGTCATACAAGTTTGCCTAGGTCAAGTTTTTCTTCCGGATCGGCCGCGGACCTCACTTTTCATTATCTAGGGAGGCCATAGGGCCCCAAAAGGGGTTTTTTAAAATTTTCGACACTTTCGACTTTGGTCGGATTTTTTCCGATTTTGGTCCGACCTAGGGACTTGGTGGTCCAAGGAGCCTCGGGACCAAACTTTTTTCTCAGGGGTCCCTACCTCCATACAACTTTGCCTAGGTAAATTTTTTGTTCCAAATCGACCGCGGATTTCACTTTTCAATATCTGGGGCTCGTGTAGAGTCCGAATATGAGGTTTTCTCATTTTTCGACATTTTCGACTTTTTTCGACTTTTTTCGGGTTTTTCGACCTAGGGGTCCGCCGAACAAATTTTGGGTCAAAAATTTTTATTGAACTAGTCGAAAGTACGCAAAAAGATAAGACTTTTTGCCGAAGACACCATGCCCCGGAACCGACTCCTTCCCCTTCAAAATTGGGGACAAACGTGATTTTTGAAACTTTTCCTTAGGGAGCCCAAGACTTAGAAAATTTTCAAATTCTCGATTTTTCGATTGCGAGCTAGCGCTTTGCGGTCTTCGGCAATGTTGTAGATCTCGACGAGATAAAACTTTTTGGTCAAGGGACATTTTGCCCTCCGACCCCTCCTTCCCCCCGCAAATCGCCCCCCAAAGTGCAATTTTTGCATTTTCACCTCTTTGCATGCACTGTTCGGCCCAAATGGCCACTTTCTATGGGTCTGAGCGCTTTGCGGTCTTCGGCAAACTTTTAGAGCGTACCAAGCCCTAATTATAATTTTTCTACACCAACTTCGTACCTCTTCATCCCTGGCCGCTATTCGCGTACCAAGGTAATTTTTGTTCATTTTATCAACATTTTTCATCTTTGACTGTTTATATCGGCCTTGCCATGAACCGATAGCGCTTCGCTGTGTTCTAACGTAAGTTAGTACTACTCAATACCTTTCCAAATCATGTCTTAGATTGTCATTTGCTTGCTTACAGCCGGAGCTATGAGCGATACCGTAAAAAGTACCGAAACTTGGAAAAATCCTTGGATCGCCCATATCCCCCCTTTGGGGACCAGATATCGAAAAAAGTTCTTATTCAAAAAGTTGCGCCTTAACGTGTTCTAGTTATGCCTAGAACATTTCACTTCGCTAGCTGGCCTGCAACTTAGCCGTAATTGGGATTTTAGGGTGTTCATGGAGGGCCCATTTCCTGCGACTTGGTATCTTTTGGGCCCTATGTTTCTCTAATATCTCCACAAGTTTTCCAGATAGCTTTCTCATACTTTCAGGGTGCCTAGAGCACCTCAAGACCTTTCCAACGCTATGCCGTTCGCCTCGCTCGGACATCTACAGCCGAAGTTATTCGAGGTACACGGTACCTTACCCTGTTTTCTCAGTACTTGGTCGAAAATTTCGATCAGCCATATGACCGACTTGGACAACCCTGAGCGGGTTGGCCCCATATAACTAAACTTTTGTCTCTTGTAGGCAAACTTATAAATGTTCTACGTCAACTCGCTATCTCGTACCGCCTTGACGGTATACTTGGTCCAAGGGCCATTTCCAGCGACTTGGTCGCAATTTCGCTCTAAGTTTCGCTAATACCTTCGTCCGTGGACATGGTGATTTTTTGTTCGTATTTTTCCTTGATAGTCCCTCTCAAGACTATTCCATACCAGAGCCAAGCGTCCCGCTAAGTGCCATACAGCCTGAGCAGTAATTCATGAAAGGTACCTCTACCAGTTTTTGCCATACTTGGGTACAAACTTTGTATCGCCCATATCTCCACTTTGGAGGCCAGCCAGCACCTTTGCCCCATATACTTTTTTGTTGGTCATACCATGCACTAAATATAATTGTTCTACGCCAACTTGCTATCTCTTCTCTAACTTGCCGTTATTCTTGGTCCAAGTCCCATTTCATTCGTTTTCGGACCCATTTTGCTATATGTTTCACTAATAGCTTCGGCCATGGACAAGCTGATATTCTGTTTGTATTTTTGCTTGATAGTCCCACTCAAGACCATTCCAAAACACACCGCAACTTGTCGCTCGGTGGCAAACTGACCGAGTTATAATTCATGAAAGATACCTCAACTTGGTACACCATGTGGTCGGCCCAAACCATATACCGACCAAACGACCGACTTGGAGCACCCTGACCGGGTTGCCCCCATATAATGAAAGTTGCGTCTCTACACGCCCAACTTATGAATATTCTACGCCAAGTCGCTATCTCTTACCGGTAAGCCGGTATTCACCTTCCAAGGGTGATTTTGGTCAAGTGCCATTTCCTGCGACTTGGTCCCCGAATTGGACCATCATCACCTAATATCTCCGTGGTCTTTCAACTCAGCCTCATAAAACTTTCAGGGTAGATAGGTCTCCCCAAGACCTTTCCAACGGTGAGCCGTTTGCCTCGCTCGGCCATCTACAGCCGAAGTTATTAATGGTACTTGGTACCTTACCCTGTTTTTTCCATACTTGTTCGTACTTGGGTACAAACTTTGGATCGCCCATATCTCCACTTTGGAGGCCAGCTAGCACCTTGGCCCCATATACTTTTTTGTTGGTCATGCCATGCACCAAATATAATTGTTCTACGCCAACTTGCTATCTCTTCTCCAACTTGCCGTTATTCTTGGTCCAATTCCCATTTCATTCGTTTTTGGACCCATTTTGCTATATGTTTCACTAATAGCTTCGGCCATGGACAAGCTGATTTTCGATTGGTATTTTTCCTTGATAGTCCCACTCAAGACCATTCCAAAACACACCGCAGCTTGTCGCTCGGTGGCAAACTGACCAAGTTATAATTCATGAAAGGTACCTCAACTTGGCACACCACGTGGTTGGCCCAAACCATAAACCAACCAAACGACCGACTTGGAGCACCCTGACCGGGTTGGCCCCATATAATAAAAGTTGCGTCTCTACACGCCCAACTTATGAATATTCTACGCCAAGTCGCTATCTCTTACCGGTAAGCCGGTATTCACCTTCCAAGGGTGATTTTGGTCAAGCGCCATTTCCTGCGACTTGGTCCCCGAATTGGACCATCATCACCTAATATCTCCGTGGTCTTTCAACTCAGCCTCATGAAACTTTCAGGGTAGATAGGTCTCCCCAAGACCTTTCCAACGGTGAGCCGTTTGCCTCGCTCGGCCATCTACAGCCGAAGTTATTAATGGTACTTGGTACCTTACCCTGTTTTTTCCATACTTGTTCGTACTTGGGTACAAACTTTGGATCGCCCATATCTCCACTTTGGAGGCCAGCCAGCACCTTGGCCCCATATACTTTTTTGTTGGTGATACCATGCACCAAATATAATTGTTCTACGCAAGCTTGCTATCTCTTCTCCAACTTGCGGTTATTTTTGACTCAAGTCCCATTTCCATAGTTTTTGGTACCAATTTGCTCTATGTTTCGCTAATAGCTTCGCCCAAGGACTTTGTGATTTTTTGTTCGCATTTTTCCTAAATAGTCCCACTCAAGACTATTCCAAATCACACCTTAGCTTGTCGCTCAGTGCCATACAGCCAGAGTTTTAATTCATGAAAGGTACATCACCTTGGTACACCACGTGGTCGGTCCAAACCATCAACCAACCATATGACCGACTTCGAGTCGAGCTAGCGGCTAGGCTCAATATAATGAAATGCGTGTCTTGATGCGGGCTACTGACGGTCTGAACAATGTAGCTCGCTAGCTCGTCTCTAAACTTGTGTTTTGGTCGAATATTGGGTGTTCATGTACCACTTCGGGTAACATGGACTTTGGTGCAACTTTACCACTTGTGCACTTAATAACTTCCCGGTCATTCAAGTCTTTGCCTTCATACTTTCAGGGTAGTTAGGTCTCGTCGAGACCTTTCCATACATATGCCAAACTCATCGATCGGACATCTATAGCCCGAGTTATTCGCGGTACACCGTACCTTACCCTGTTTTTTCCTCAATTGGGTACAAACCTTGGAACACCCATATCGCCCCTTTAGAGACTAGCTGGCACGTTGGCCTCATATAATGATAAGTGCACCTCAACTAGGGCTACTGACGGTCAGAACATTTCAACTTGCTAGCTCGGGCCCACACTTGTGTTTTTCTCGAATATATGGTTCAAGTGTGCCACTTTGGGCACTTTTGGACATTTTGTCCCCACACAACTTTCTTGCCTTGGTAGATAGGGTCTTGTGATCTTGGGCAAAAAGATGCACCAAGATAAAGTCTAACTTTCGTTCTTGTACCGCAAAGCGCTATCTCAAACACCCGAGGAGATAGAAAGTGATTATGTTCGGTATATCGGTCTTCCATGGCCTACTATGGTAAGCCCCTGCAGGGTATGCAACCGAAGGTGCTTGGTACATGTATTTGGTGCAATATCGGTGCAAAGTAGGTGTTTCCTTGATCGGGCTATAACTTTCTTGGTTGATGTTGGATTGCTTTGCGGTCTTCGGGGGATAGTTAGGGAACATGTTGGCCAACATTTTCTTATTCCTCAGCCTGGCCGTACCTCTTACCGTCTAGGCGGTATTCATGCTCTAAGTTGGAACTTGTGTTCCTTCGGGCAAATTTTCTGACTTTGACGCTTAATAACTTCCGTTCATATGCAGTCTAAGCTCTGCAACTCTCAGGAAAGCTAGTACTACTCATTTCCTTTCCATATCAGTCTTTGGCTTGTCGATCCGATGTCTACAGCCTTAGTTATTCACGATCCCTGTGAAGGTAGGTTTTTGCCCATTTTCCAGTTCATGTGGTAACATTCCCGGACTTTGCCGGCTTTCTCTTCGTGTGATAACTTGCTTGCTCAAGTGGTAACTTGATAGTGTATTTCCGACAGACCCAATCTGGGACTTAGCCGATTTTTCTCTTCATATCATATGGATCCATCACTAGGCCATCTTGCTTGCTCATGTGGTAACTTGGAAGTGTATTTCTGACAGACCCAATCTGGGACTTAGCCGATTTTTCTCTTCATATCATATGGATCCATCACTAGGCCATCTTGCTTGCTTGTGTGGTAACTTGATAGTGTATGTCTGACAGACCCAATCTGGGACTTAGCCAATTTTTCTCTTCATATCATATGGATCCATCACTAGGCCATCTTGCTTGCTTGTGTGGTAACTTGGAAGTGTATTTCTGACAGACCCAATCTGGGACTTAGCCGATTTTTCTCTTCATATTATATGGATCCTGGACTTAGCCGATTTTTCTCTTCATATCATATGGATCCATCACTAGGCCATCTTGCTTGCTTGTGTGGTAACTTGGAAGTGTATTTCTGACAGACCCAATCTGGGACTTAGCCGATTTTTCTCTTCATATTATATGGATCCTGGACTTAGCCGATTTTTCTCTTCATATCATATGGATCCATCACTAGGCCATGGCATCTCGGACTTAGTCGATTTTTCATAAATTCTAAGAAATTCATATGTTAGGATGCTGGGAGATGAATGAGATGCTGCATGGAGATGAATCTTGATCTCCTACATCTCTCATCTCAATACAGCATCCCTACTTAAAGCCATCTCGGACTTAGTCGATTTTTCATAAATTCATAGAAATTCATATGTTAGGATGCTGCGAGATGAATGGGATGCTGCATGGAGATGAATCTTGATCTCCTACATCTCTCATCTCAATACAGCATCCCTACTTAAAGGCATCTCGGACTTAGTCGATTTTTCATAAATTCATAGAAATTCATATGTTAGGATGCTGGGAGATGAATGGGATGCTGCATGGAGATGCATCTTAATCTCCTACATCTCCCATCTTAATACAGCATCCCTACTTAAAGGCATCTCGGACTTAGTCGATTTTTCATAAGTTCTAAGAAATTCATATGTTAGGATGCTGCGAGATGAATGGGATGCTGCATGGAGATGAATCTTGATCTCCTACATCTCCCATCTCAATACAGCATCCCTACTTAAAGGCATCTCGGACTTAGTCGATTTTTCATAAATTCATAGAAATTCATATGTTAGGATGCTGGGAGATGAATGGGATGCTGCATGGAGATGAATCTTGATCTCCTACATCTCCCATCTTAATACAGCATCCCTACTTAAAGCCATCTCGGACTTAGTCGATTTTTCATAAATTCTAAGAAATTCATATGTTAGGATGCTGGGAGATGAATGAGATGCTGCATGGAGATGAATCTTGATCTTCTTCATCTCCCATCTTAATACAGCATCCCTACTTAAAGGCATCTCGGACTTAGTCGATTTTTCATAAATTCATAGAAATTCATATGTTAGGATGCTGCGAGATGAATGGGATGCTGCATGGAGATGCATCTTGATCTCCTACATCTCCCATCTTAATACAGCATCCCTACTTAAAGCCATCTCGGACTTAGTCGATTTTTCATAAATTCTAAGAAATACATATGTTAGGATGCTGGGAGATGAATGGGATGCTGCATGGAGATGAATCTTGATCTTCTTCATCTCCCATCTTAATACAGCATCCCTACTTAAAGGCATCTCGGACTTAGTCGATTTTTCATAAATTCATAGAAATTCATATGTTAGGATGCTGCGAGATGAATGGGATGCTGCATGGAGATGAATCTTGATCTACTTCATCTCCCATCTTAATACAGCATCCCTACTTAAATGCATCTCGGACTTAGTCGATTTTTCATAAATTCTAAGAAATTCATATGTTAGGATGCTGGGAGATGAATGGGATGCTGCATGGAGATGAATCTTGATCTAATACATCTCTCATCTCAATACAGCATCCCTACTTAAAGGCATCTCGGACTTAGTCCATTTTTCATAAATTCATAGAAATTCATATGTTAGGATGCTGCGAGATGAATGGGATGCTGCATGGAGATGCATCTTGATCTCCTACATCTAACATCTTAATACAGCATCCCTACTTAAAGCCATCTCGGACTTAGTCGATTTTTCATAAAATCTAAGAAATTCATATGTTAGGATGCTGGGAGATGAATGGGATGCTGCATGGAGATGAATCTTGATCTCCTACATCTCCCATCTCAATACAGCATCCCTACTTGAAGGCATCTCGGACTTAGTCGATTTTTCATAAATTCATAGAAATTCATATGTTAGGATGCTGCGAGATGAATGGGATGCTGCATGCAGATGAATATTGATCTCCTACATCTCCCGTCTCAATACAGCATCCCTACTTAAAGGCATCTCGGACTTAGTCGATTTTTCATAAATTCATAGAACATCATATGTTAGGATGCTGCGAGATGAATGGGATGCTGCATGGAGATGAATCTTGATCTCCTACATCTCTCATCTCAATACAGCATCCCTACTTAAAGCCATCTCGGACTTAGTCGATTTTTCATAAATTCTAAGAAAAACATATGTTAGGATACTGCGAGATGAATGGGATGCTGCATGGAGATGCATCTTAATCTCCTACATCTCCCATCTTAATACAGCATCCCTACTTGAAGGCATCTCGGACTTAGTCGATTTTTCATAAATTCATAGAAATTCATATGTTAGGATGCTGCGAGATGAATGGGATGCTGCATGCAGATGAATATTCATCTCCTACATCTCCCGTCTCAATACAGCATCCCTACTTAAAGGCATCTCGGACTTAGTCGATTTTTCATAAATTCATAGAAATTCATATGTTAGGATGCTGCGAGATGAAAGGGATGCTGCATGGAAATGAATCTTGATCTCCTACATCTCCCATCTTAATACAGGTCACGGTCACGAAATCTTAAGCTGGAAAGAGTCATCACTATGGATACATATTATGCGAAACCAATCAAGTGCTCAGTACTGATCCAAAACCTAAGAGCACTAGTGAACACCTTATTCTCACCCTAGTTCACATCCAAGTGATCGACCACGTGTGTGAAGCAAAGACCAATCGAATTCCTCAATGAACCGAACACTGTGAACAAATGGCCAGAAACGTTATAACTATCCAAACATCCTACTATCTAGCGAAAGTCATCACGATGGAACCATACAATGATCTTAACCTATAGCGCTCACCTATTCCTACCCAGAGTGCAAGTGAACAGATTGCCCACCCTTACCAGTTCACAACCACGTGATCGACTAACATACCGAGGTTACCACAAGTCAAAGTTATACGTTTACAAGCGCAAGACCAATCGAAAACCCCGAAAGCAATCTCGACCCAAAATGTATTATCCGTGAGTGTAGTCGAGTCTCGTACTCGTCATCTGTAATCGTCGGATAGAATATCCAGTACACGGTTGTCTTTCCAAATGAAATCTACATACAGAACTCGCTCTTGGCAAATGGGTGGCAATGGCGCAATCAGGAGCGAGTTCCCGTCCGGGTGCCAAGTGATTGGCAAATGTCTGGGGGAAAGCAACCATATATTGATTTGTCTGTTAGTGTACTGGGTGTTTGAGGTATGTAGTATCCACGCTTGGTTGGGTGTGTCAGAGGACCATGGATGCGTTCACAACCCCAATTGGGGTACATCGGGAATGATTTTGTGGAACCGATGTGCCCGGCACACACTAAGTTTTGTTGCAAGTTAATAGTGTGCCATGTCCGGGGGGGTTGTGATTAAACTCTGGTGAATTGCGTACTGTGGTGATTGGGGTATGAAAGCCCCGCAGTTGCAATGATCGGACGCGCCTAGCGTGTCCTTTAGTTGATGGTAGGGAAATGAAGGCCCTTGTCAGCTCACCTAAGTATTCATGGAAGTTTGGCATAAGGTCGCTGTGGTAGGGGTATGAAGGCCCCGTCAGCGCATGCACAATCGGGCGCACGTGCGCTTAGCGGAGTCGAATGCCGCTCAAGTGCCTGCCCGGTGCATCGGGTGTGTGTGATACGAGGGCAATGAGGTTCGCACGGGGGCTCGCCTCCCGTGTGCTACCGGACTTGACAACATATAGAACGTGGTGTTTGCTCCTCCGGGTGCAATGGGACAATGAACATTCGAACGCAAAGTCGGAATTCTGGTTGATCCTACCAGTAATATACGCTCGTCTCAAAGGTTAAGCCATGCATGTCTAAGTACAAACAGATTTAATGTGAAACCGCATAAGGCTCAGTATAACAGCTATAATTTACGAGATCATCAACCTAGTTACTTGGATAACTGTGGAAAATCTAGAGCTAATACATGCAACATGCCAGGACCCTCGCGGGAACTGGTGCACTTATTAGTCAAACCAATCGCGGGTTCTCCGTGTCATTGAGTTGAAGTCTGGATAATGATGCTGATCGTATGGTCTCGCACCGACGACAGATCTCGCAAATATCTGCCCTATCAACTATGGATGGTAGTATAGAGGACTACCATGGTTGCAACGGGTAACGGGGAATCAGGGTTCGATTCCGGAGAGGGAGCCTGAGAAATGGCTACCACATCCAAGGAAGGCAGCAGGCGCGTAAATTACCCAATCCCGGGACGGGGAGGTAGTGACGAGAAATAACAATATGAAACTCTTTAATGATGTTTCATAATTGGAATGAGTAGAGCATAAATCCTTCTACGAGGATCAAGTGGAGGGCAAGTCTGGTGCCAGCAGCCGCGGTAATTCCAGCTCCACTAGCGTATATTAAAATTGTTGCGGTTAAAACGTTCGAAGTTGATACTTGTCCAACACAGTCCGGCTCCGCCGACCCGGTCAACCCGTGGTCGGTGGGCCAAGTCGGAATCTGGTTGCGACTCAATGGTGTGGTAGGGCACCAAGTCTGTGTCATGGTGTGCCCTTCAACGGGTGCAAGTGTAACATAGAGCTCGACCGCTCACGTTTACCTTGAACAAATTAGAGTGCTTAAAGCAGGGTGCCCAAACGCCCTAGAATAATCTTGCATGGAATAATGGAATACGACCTTGGTCTAATCTTTCATTGGTTTGTACTCAGACCGGAGGTAATGATTAACAGAAGTAGTTGGGGACACTAGTATTACGGCGCGAGAGGTGAAATTCGTAGACCGTCGTAAGACTAACTAAAGCGAAGGCATTTGTCAAGGATGCTTTCTTTAATCAAGAACGAAAGTTAGAGGATCGAAGGCGATTAGATACCGCCCTAGTTCTAACCGTAAACGATGCCAACTAGCAATTGGGAGACGCTACAACCAGGTGCTCTCAGTAGCTTCCGGGAAACCAAAGTCAGGTTCCGGGGGAAGTATGGTTGCAAAGTTGAAACTTAAAGGAATTGACGGAAGGGCACCACAATGAAATGGAGCTTGTGGGCTCGCAGTCATTGCGGGGTCATTCCGGTCAAACGGTGTGACGGCGTGAACGCCTGGAATACTGGCCTCCTCGTGGCGCCACTGGACCCCCTGGAGACAGGGGTGACGAACAGAGATCCGGGTGGGAGGGGTACCCGACCTCCCGTGCACTATCAGGGTGATGACCCCGTTGGGCCGGGGTTATGGTAGTGTGCCGCAGACGGAACGGGCCTTGTAAGGTGTCTTTTATCCTGGTTTTAGATACCTAGCCCTCTGGTCTGTTTAGCCTCTCCGAGTGAGGGAGGTTAGGATGGACCCTATGTCAGCGGACAGGACCGCGAAGACATAGGGAGTGTTACGGAAGGGATTCACTCTCCTGGAAGTTTCACGAAAAGCCGCAGAAGTCAAAGTCCCGATGTGCTCTGTCGCCTCCCGGGGCGCAGGACTGAGACCGATGCGCAGGCCGCGAGTGGACGTTCGGACACGAAGGAGTTGGTGGTGCTTCTCCTGGGGTTGCTGGCGGGCGAGTAGGATGGACCCGCCAACCATCGAAAGTCATGACCAGCAGCAGAACGGACGACGCTCGTGGCACAGGCGGGCACATTAGTGCAGGCGCGAAAGCGCACAGTAGGAAGGTGACGGAAAGGTCAATGGGGCGACTTGCCATACGTCGATAAGGGATGCACCGGTGAGCGTTGGCACCAAGGTGGTACCTATGCGACAATTGGCTCGTCAAACCGGAAACCGGCCTGTCAAGGGCCTGGCACAAGACCAGCCAGGCCAAAGGAAGCACCAGCGGGTGCAGAACGAGTGAGGGCAGGACAGGCTATGGGGCGACTTGGGATTTGTCGGTAAGGGATCCATCGGTAAAGGGTCGCCGGTGATAACTATGCGATAATGACCAAGTCAATCCAGAAACCTGAACTGTCAAGGGCCTGGCACAACATCGGCCAGGCCAAGTGGACGAGGGCAAGTCCGACATAGACGCGACAAAGGATTGGTTGACGTAGGGCGCCGAGGATTCCCGACCAAGGCAACCAAGTCTTCCATGACTAAGTCAAGTCAGACGTTGGACGACCTCAGGGAGAAGGGAACAAGACCGGATACTTAAGGGTTGTGATGCTTTGGGGAGGGATGCACCGGGGGTAGCAGCTCACCCGCCAATCGCGGTACCAAACCATCGCTGAACAACCTCTAGGACACCGGTCGAGTTCAGGGCCTTGTACTTTCCAAACAGGCCACAGGGGACGGCACGTAGACCGAGCAGGAGCTTGGTTTTGCGGGCCAGCATGAGTAACATCAAGAAGTGTCAGATATCGGAGACCCAGCACGTAGACGAGGCAGGAGCCTAGTTTTGCGGGCTGACGCATCCGCATGATATTTGAACCTTAGTGCAAGTCCCATTTACGGGATTTTAGGAGGTAGTGGTGTCATGTAAGTCAGCTGTCGGATCGATCTTCTGAGCCGCTTAAGTTGCATTGCGCCGAGTCCGTCTCCTTAGGCTTGGGAAATAGCCCCTGGTAGTCAGGGTAGTACCTGTTAGACCTTTGGCGACACGCGCTTTCACCCTTCAGGAGTTAGTTGCGTGCCACAGTGTCCGTAAAGTGTGATTTTATCCTAGGGACAGATGCCTCTTCCGTCATCGCTTCTACCGTGTAGGTGCACAGCGTGACGGAAGGTTAAAGGCTCAGAGGAGGGAGTAATGTTGGTCATGGTCCCTCGGGGCCAAGGCCAATGTGAACCCTCGTCCAAAAAAAAAAAAAAAAATGAAATGGAGCTTGCGGTTCAATTTGACTCAACACGGGAAAACTTACCAGGTCCGAACTTATGGAGGTGAGACAGATTAATAGCTCTTTCTCAAATTTAAGGGTAGTGGTGCATGGCCGTTCTTAGTTCGTGGATTGATTTGTCTGGTTAATTCCGATAACGAACGTGACTCACATATGCTAACTAGAACGCAGTCAGCGTTAATGCGTCGATGCCGATTGGAACGGGTTAGGACCTTTCGGTGGAGTATGACCTGACACCTTCGCTGTTCGTGTGCGCAAGTGCACTTACGGTACGCTGCTTAGCAGGACAATTTGTGTTTAGCAAAATGAGATCGAGCGATAACAGGTCCGTGATGCCCTTAGATGTTCTGGGCTACACGCGTGCTACAATGTGGGTAGCAGCGTGTCTCCTATTCCGAGAGGAACGGGAAATCACTCAAATACTCACTTAGTAGGGATTATGGATTGCAATGGTCCATATGAACTCGGAACTTCTAGTAAGTGCTGGTCATCAGCCAGCGTTGAATACGTCCCTGCCCTTTGTACACACCGCCCGTCGCTACTACCGATGGATTATTTAGTGAGGTCTTTGGAGATGATCGTTCGCTGGATCCTCGTGAACCGCGTCTGCTTTATCGAAGTTGACCGAACTTGATGATTTAGAGGAAGTAAAAGTCGTAACAAGGTTTCCGTAGGTGAACCTGCGGAAGGATCATTAGTGGCCAAGTGATCCTTCCAGAAGTCCGAACCTGCGGGTTGAGACTTCGGCACAAGTTGCCATATGATAATTGACGAAACACTATAGAAGTCCGAACCTGCGGGTTGAGACTTCGGCACAAGTTGCCATATGATAATTGACGAAACACTATAGAAGTCCGAACCTGCGGGTTGAGACTTCGGCACAAGTTGCCATATGATAATTGACGAAACACTATAGAAGTCCGAACCTGCGGGTTGAGACTTAGGCACAAGTTGCCTTATATAAAACTTCGAACAAATACACAAGTCCGAACCTGCGGGTTGAGACTTAGGCACAAGTTGCCATATGATAGTTGACGAAACACGTTAGAAGTCCGAACCTGCGGGTTGAGACTTCGGCACAAGTTGCCATATGAACATTGACGAAACACTATGAAGTCCGAACCTGCGGGTTGAGACTTAGGCACAAGTTGCCTTATATATAACTTCGAACAAATACACAAGTCCGAACCTGCGGGTTGAGACTTAGGCACAAGTTGCCTTATATATAACTTCGAACAAATACACAAGTCCGAACCTGCGGGTTGAGCATCCCATTCATCTCGCAGCATCCTAACATATGTTTTTCTTAGAATTTATGAAAAATCGACTAAGTCCGAGGTGCATTTAAGTAGGGATTCTGTATTAAGATGGGAGATGAAGAAGATCAAGATTCATCTCCATGCAGCATCCTATTCATCTCGCAGCATCCTAACATATGAATTTCTCAGAATTTATGAAAAATCGACTGAGACCGAGTTGCCTTTAAAAAGGGATGCTGTATTAAAATGGGAGATGAAGAAGATCAAGATTCATCTCCATGCAGCATCCTATTCATCTCGCAGCATCCTAACATATGAATTTCTCAGAATTTATGAAAAATCGACTAAGTCCGAGTTGCCTTTAAGAAGGGATGCTGTATTAAGATGGGAGATGAAGAAGATCAAGATTCATCTCCATGCAGCATCCTATTCATCTCGCAGCATCCGAACATATGAATTTCTTAGAATTTATGAAAAATCAACTAAGTCCGAGATGCCTTTAAGTAGGGATGCTGTATTAAGATGGGAGATGGAGAAGATCAAGATTCATCTCCATGCAGCATCCTATTCATCTCGCAGCATCCTAACATATGAATTTCTCAGAATTTATGAAAAATCGACTAAGTCCGAGTTGCCTTTAAGTAGGGATGCTGTATTAAGATGGAAGATGAAGAAGATCAAGATTCATCTCCATGCAGCATCCTATTCATCTCGCAGCATCCTAACATATGAATTTCTTAGAATTTATGAAAAATCGACTTAGTCCGAGATGCCTATATGTAGGGATGCTGTATTAAAATGGGAGATGCAGAAGATCATGATTCATCTCCATGCAGCATCCCATTCATCTCGCAGCATCCTAACATATGGTTTTTCTTAGAATTTATGAAAAATCGATAAGTCCGCGATGCCTTTAAGTAGGGATGCTGTATTAAGATGGGAGATGAAGTAGATCAAGATTCATCTCCATGCAGCATCCCATTCATCTCGCAGCATCCTAACATATGTTTTTCTTAGAATTTATGAAAAATCGACTAAGTCCGAGATGCATTTAAGTAGGGATGCTGTATTAAGATGGGAGATGAAGTAGATCAAGATTCATCTCCATGCAGCATCCCATTCATCTCGCAGCATCCTAACATATGTTTTTCTTAAAATTTATGAAAAATCGACTAAGTCCGAGATGCCTTTAAAAAGGGATGCTGTATTAAGATGGGAGATGAAGAAGATCAAGATTCATCTCCATGCAGCATCCCATTCACCTCGCAGCATCCTAACATATGTTTTTCTTAGAATTTATGAAAAATCGACTAAGTCCGAGATGCCTTTAAGTAGTGATGCTGTATTGAGATGGGAGATGAAGAAGATCAAGATTCATCTCCATGCAGCATCCCATTCATCTCGCAGCATCCTAACATATGTTTTTCTTAAAATTTATGAAAAATCGACTAAGTCCGAGATGCCTTTAAAAAGGGATGCTGTATTAAGATGGGAGATGAAGAAGATCAAGATTCATCTCCATGCAGCATCCCATTCATCTCCTAGCATCCTAACATATGAATTTCTTAGAATTTATGAAAAATCGACTAAGTCCGAGATGCCCTTAAGTAGGGATGCTGTATTAAGATGGGAGATGTAGGAGATCAAGATTCATCTCCATGCAGCATCCCATTCATCTCGCAGCATCCTAACTCGACTCGAGATTAAAATTTAGGAGAAGGTGAATCATCTCTTTGCATTATCCCATACATCTCGCAGCATCCTTACCTATGAATTTCTTAGAATTTAGGAAAAATCGACTGAGTCCGAGATGCCTTTAAGTAGGGATGCTGTATTAAGATGGGAGATGAAGAAGATCAAGATTCATTCCCATGCAGCATCCCATCCATCTCGCAGCATCCTAACATATATTTTTCTTAGAATTTATGAAAAATCGACTAAGTCCGAGATGCCTTTAAGTAGGGATGCTGTATAAAGATGGGAGATGGAGAAGATCAAGATTCATCTCCATGCAGCATCCCATTCATCTCGCAGCATCCTAACATATGATTTTATTAGAATTTATGAAAAATCGACTAAGTCCGAGATGCCTTTAAGTAGGGATGCTGTGTTAAGATGGGAGATGAAGAAGATCAAGATTCATCTCCATGCAGCATCCCATTCATCTCTCAGCTTCCTAACATATGTTTTTCTTAGAATTTATGAAAACTCGACTAATTCCGAGATGCCTTTAAGCAGGGATGCTGTATTGAGATGGGAGATGAAGAAGATCAAGATGCATCTCCATGCAGCATCCCATTCATCTCGCAGCATCCTAACATATGAATTTCTATGAATTTATGAAAAATCGACTAAGTCCGAGATGCCTTTAAGTAGGGATGCTGTATTAAGATGGGAGATGAAGAAGATCAAGATTCATCTCCATGCAGCATCCCATTCATCTCCCAGCATCCTTACATATGAATTCCTATGAATTTATGAAAAATTGACTTAGTCCGAGATGCATTTAAGTAGGGATGCTGTATTAAGATGGGAGATGAAGAAGATCAAGATTCATCTCCATGCAGCATCCCATTCATCTCGCAGCATCCTAACATATGTTTTTCTTAGAATTTATGAAAAATCGACTAAGTCCGAGATGCATTTAAGTAGGGATGCTGTATTAAGATGGGAGATGAAGTAGATCAAGATTCATCTCCATGCAGCATCCCATTCATCTCGCAGCATCCTAACATATGAATTTCTATGAATTTATGAAAAATCGACTAAGTCCGAGATGGCTTTAAGTATTGATGCTGTATTGAGATGAGAGATGTAGGAGATCAAGATTCATCTCCATGCAGCATCCCATTCATCTCGCAGCATCCTAACATATGTTTTTCTAAGAATTTATGAAAAATCGACTAAGTCCGAGATGGCTTTAAGTAGGGATGCTGTATTAAGATGGGAGATGAAGAAGATCAAGATTCATCTCCATGCAGCATCCCATTTATCTCGCAGCATCCTTACATATGTTTTTCTTAGAACTTATGAAAAATCGACTAAGTCCGAGATGCCTTTAAGTAGTGATGCTGTATTGAGATGGGAGATGAAGAAGATCAAGATGCATCTCCATGCAGCATCCCATTCATCTCGCAGCATCCTAACATATGAATTTCTATGAATTTATGAAAAATCGACTAAGTCCGAGATGCCTTTAAGTAGGGATGCTGTATTGAGATGGGAGATGTAGGAGATCAAGATTCATCTCCATGCAGCATCCCATTTATGTCCCAGCATCCTTACATATGAATTTCTTAGAATTTATGAAAAATCGACTAAGTCCGAGATGCCTTTAAGTAGGGATGCTGTATTAAGATGGGAGATGAAGAAGATCAAGATTCATCTCCATGCAGCATCCCATTCATCTCCCAGCATCCTAACATATGAATTTCTATGAATTTATGAAAAATCGACTAAGTCCGAGATGCCTTTAAGTAGGGATGCTGTATAGAGATGGGAGATGTAGGAGATCCAGATTCATCTCCAGGCAGCATCCCATTCATCTCCCAGCATCCTTACATATGAATTTCTTAGAATTTATGAAAAATCGACTAAGTCCGAGATGCCTTCAAGTAGGGATGCTGTATTAAGATGGGAGATGAAGAAGATCAAGATTCATCTCCATGCAGCATCCCATTCATCTCCCAGCATCCTAACATATGAATTTCTTAGAATTTATGAAAAATCGACTAAGTCCGAGATGGCTTTAAGTAGGGATGCTGTATTAAGATGGGAGATGTAGGAGATCAAGATGCATCTCCATGCAGCATCCCATTCATCTCGCAGCATCCTAACATATGAATTTCTATGAATTTATGAAAAATCGACTAAGTCCAAGATGGCTTTAAGTAGGGATGCTGTATTGAGATGAGAGATGTAGGAGATCAAGATTCATCTCCATGCAGCATCCCATTCATCTCGCAGCATCCTCACATATGAATTTCTATGAATTTATGAAAAATCGACTAAGTCCGAGATGCCTTTAAGTAGGGATGCTGTATTGAGATGGGAGATGAAGGAGATCAAGATTCATCTCCATGCAGCATCCCATTCATCTCCCAGCATCCTAACATATGAATTTCTATGAATTTATGAAAAATCGACTAAGTCCGAGATGGCTTTAAGTAGGGATGCTGTATTGAGATGAGAGATGTAGGAGATCAAGATTCATCTCCATGCAGCATCCCATTCATCTCGCAGCATCCTAACATATGAATTTCTATGAATTTATGAAAAATCGACTAAGTCCGAGATGCATTTAAGTAGGGATGCTGTTTTAAGATGGGAGATGAAGAAGATCAAGATTCATCTCCATGCAGCATCCCATTCATCTCGCAGCATCCTAACATATGATTTTCTTAGAATTTATGAAAAATCGACAAAGTCCGAGATGCCTTTAAGTAGGGATGCTGTATTAAGATGGGAGATTGAGAAGATCAAGATTCATCTGCATGCAGCATCCCATTCATCTCGCAGCATCCTAACATATGAATTTCTATGAATTTATGAAAAATCGACTAAGTCCGAGATGCCTTCAAGTAGGGATGCTGTATTAAGATGGGAGATGAAGAAGATCAAGATTCATCTCCATGCAGCATCCCATTCATCTCCCAGCATCCTAACATATGAATTTCTATGAATTTATGAAAAATCGACTAAGTCCGAGATGCCTTTAAGTAGGGATGCTGTATTAAGATGGGAGATGAAGAAGATCAAGATTCATCTCCATGCAGCATCCCATTCATCTCCCAGCATCCTAACATATGAATTTCTATGAATTTATGAAAAATCGACTAAGTCCGAGATGCCTTTAAGTAGGGATGCTGTATTGAGATGAGAGATGTAGGAGATCAAGATTCATCTCCATGCAGCATCCCATTCATCTCGCAGCATCCTAACATATGAATTTCTATGAATTTATGAAAAATCGACTAAGTCCGAGATGCCTTTAAGTAGGGATGCTGTATTGAGACGGGAGATGTAGGAGATCAATATTCATCTGCATGCAGCATCCCATTCATCTCGCAGCATCCTAACATATGAATTTCTATGAATTTATGAAAAATCGACTAAGTCCGAGATGCCTTCAAGTAGGGATGCTGTATTGAGATGGGAGATGTAGGAGATCAAGATTCATCTCCATGCAGCATCCCATTCATCTCGCAGCATCCTAACATATGAATTTCCTAGAATTTATGAAAAATCGGCTAAGTCCGAGGTGCCATTAGGAAGGGATGCTGTATTAAGATGGGAGATGAAGAAGAGCAAGATTCATCTCCATGCAGCATCCCATTTATCTCGCTGCATCCTAACATGTGTTTTTCTTAGAATTTATGAAAAATCGACTAAGTCCGAGATTCCTTTAAGAAGGGATGCTGTATTAAGATGGGAGATGAAGAAGATCAAGATTCATCTCCATGCAGCATCCCATTCATCTCCCAGAATCCTAACATATGTTTTTCTTAGAATTTATTAAAAATCGACTAAGTCCGAGATGCCTTTAAGTAGGGATGCTGTATTAAGATGGGAGATGAAGAAGATCAAGATTCATCTCCATGCAGCATCCCATTTATCTCGCAGCATCCTAACATATGTTTTTCTTAGAATTTATGAAAAATCGACTAAGTCCGAGATGCCTTTAAGTAGGGATGCTCTATTAAGATGGGAGATGAAGAAGATCAAGATTCATCACCATGCAGCATCCCATTCATCTCGCAGCATCCTTACACATGTTTTTCTAGAAATTTATGAAAAATCGACTAAGTCCGAGATGCCTTTAAGTAGGGATGCTGTTTTAAGATGGGTGATGAAGAAGATCAAGATTCATCTCCATGCAGCATCCCATTCATATCCCAGCATCCTAACATATGTTTTTCTTAGAATTTATGAAAAATCGACTAAGTCCGAGATGCCTTTAAGTAGGGATGCTGTATTAGGATGGGAGATGAAGAAGATCAAGATTCATCTCCATGCAGCATCCCATTCATCTCCCAGCATCCTAACATATGAATTTCTATGAATTTATGAAAAATCGACTAAGTCCGAGATGCCTTTAAGTAGGGATGCTGTATTGAGATGAGAGATGAAGAAGATCAAGATTCATCTCCATGCAGCATCCCATTCATCTCGCAGCATCCTAACATATGAATTTCTATGAATTTATGAAAAATCGACTAAGTCCGAGATGCCTTTAAGTAGGGATGCTGTATTAAGATGGGAGATGGAGAAGATCAAGATTCATCTCCATGCAGCATCCCATTCATCTCCCAGCATCCTAACATATGTTTTCTTAGAATTTATGAAAAATCGACTAAGTCCGAGATGCCTTTAAGTAGGGATGCTGTATTAAGATGGGAGATGTTGAAGATCAAGATTCATCTCCATGCAGCATCCCATTCATCTCCCAGCATCCTAACATATGAATTTCTTAGAATTTATGAAAAATCGACTAAGTCCGAGATGCCCTTAAGTAGGGATGCTGTATTGAGATGGGAGATGAAGAAGATCAAGAATCATCTCCATGCAGCATCTCATTCATCTCCCAGCATCCTAACATATGAATTTCTATGAATTTATGAAAAATCGACTAAGTCCGAGATGGCTTTAAGTAGGGATGCTGTATTGAGATGGGAGATGTAGGAGATCAAGATTTATCTCCATGCAGCATCCCATTCATCTCCCAGCATCCTAACATATGAATTTCTTAGAATTTATGAAAAATCGACTAAGTCCGAGATGCCTTTAAGTAGGGATGCTGTATTGAGATGAGAGATGAAGGAGATCAAGATTCATCTCCATGCAGCATCCCATTCATCTCGCAGCATCCTAGCATATGAATTGTTTAGAATTTATGAAAAATCGACTAAGTCCAAGATGCCTTTAGGTAGGGATGCTGTATCGAGATGGGAGATGAAGAAGATCAAGATTCATCTCCATCCAGCATCCCATTCATCTCGCAGCATCCTAACATATGAATTGTTTAGAATTTATGAAAAATCGACTAAGTCCGAGATGCCTTTAAGTAGGGATGCTGTATTAAGATGGGAGATGAAGAAGATCAAGATTCATCTCCATGCAGCATCCCATTCATCTCCGAGCATCCTAACATATGAATTTCTTAGAATTTATGAAAAATCGACTAAGTCCGAGATGCCTCTAAGTAGGGATGCTGTATTAAGATGGGAGATGAAGAAGATCAAGATTCATCTTCATGCAGCATCCCATTCATCTCGCAGCATCCTTACATATGTTTTTCTTAGAATGTATGAAAAATCGACTAAGTCCGATATGCCTTCAAGTAGGGATGCTGTATTAAGATGGGAGATGAAGAAGATCAAGATTCATCTCCATGCAGCATCCCATTCATCTCGCAGCATCCTTACATATGTTTTTCTTAGAATTTATGAAAAATCGACTAAGTCCGAGATGCCTTTAAGTAGGGATGCTGTATTAAGATGGGAGATGACGAAGATCAAGATTCATCTCCATGCAGCATCCCATTCATCTCGCAGCATCCTTCCATATGTTTTTCTTAGAATTTATGAAAAATCGACTAAGTCCGAGATGCCTTCAAGTAGGGATGCTGTATTAAGATGGGAGACGAAGAAGATCAAGATTCATCTCCATGCAGCATCCCATTCATCTCGCAGCACCCTAACATATGTTTTTCTTAGAATTTATGAAAAATCGACTAAGTCCGAGATGCCTTTAAGTAGGGATGCTGTATTAAGATGGGAGATGGAGAAGATCAAGATTCATCTCCATGCAGCATCCCATTCATCTCCCAGCATCCTAACATATGAATTTCTATGAATTTATGAAAAATCGACTAAGTCCGAGATACCTTTAAGTAGGGATGCTGTATTAAGATGGGAGATGAAGAAGATCAAGATTCATCTCCATGCAGCATCCCATTCATCTCGCAGCACCCTAACATATGTTTTTCTTAGAATTTATGAAAAATCGACTACGTCCAAGATGCCTTTAAGTAGGGATGCTGTATTGAGATGGGAGATGAAGAAGATCAAGATTCATCTCCATGCAGCATCCCATTCATCTCGCAGCATCCTAACATATGTTTTTCTAAGAATTTATGAAAAATCGACTAAGTCCGAGATGCCTTTAAGTAGGGATGCTGTATTAAGATGGGAGATGACGAAGATCAAGATTCATCTCCTTGCAGCATCCCATTCATCTCCGAGCATCCTAACATATGAATTTCTTAGAATTTATGAAAAATCGACTAAGTCCGAGATGCCTGTAAATAGGGATGCTGTATTGAGATGGGAGATGAAGAAGATCAAGATTCATCTCCATGCAGCATCCCATTCATCTCGCAGCATCCTAACATATGAATTTCTTAGAATTTATGAAAAATCGACTAAGTCCGAGATGCCTTTAAGTAGGGATGCTGTATTAGGATGGGAGATGAAGAAGATCAAGATTCATCTCCATGCAGCATCCCATTCATCTCGCAGCATCCTAACATATGTTTTTCTTAGAATTTATGAAAAATCGACTAAGTCCGAGATGCCTGTAAGTAGGGATGCTGTATTAAGATTGGAGATGAAGAAGATCAAGATTCATCTCCATGCAGCATCATATTCATCTCGCAGCATCCAAACATATGTTTTTCTTAGAATTTATGAAAAATCGACTAAGGCCGAGACGCCTTTAAGTAGAGATGCTGTATTGAGATGGGAGATGAAGAAGATCAAGATTAATCTCCATGCAGCATCCCATTCATCTCGCAGCATCCAAACATATGTTTTTCTTAGAATTTATGAAAATCGACTAAGTCCGAGACGCCTTTAAGTAGGGATGCTGTATTAAGATGGGAGATGAAGAAGATCAAGATTCATCTCCATGCAGCATCCCATTCATCTCGCAGCATCCTAACATATTTTTTTCTAAGAATTTATGCAAAATCGACTAAGTCCGAGATGCCTTTAAGAAGGGATGCTGTATTAAGATGGGAGATGAAGAAGATCAAGATTCATCTCCATGCAGCATCCTATTCATCTCCCACCATCCTAACATATGTTTTTCTTAGAATTTATGAAAAATCGACTAAGTCCGAGATGCCTTTAAGTAGGGATGCTGTATTGAGATGAGAGATGTAGGAGATCAAGATTCATCTCCATGCAGCATCCCATTCATCTCGCAGCATCCTAACATATGAATTTCTATGAATTTATGAAAAATCGACTTAGTCCGAGATGGCTTTAAGTAGGGATGCTGTATTGAGATGAGAGATGTAGGAGATCAAGATTCATCTCCATGCAGCATCCCATTCATCTCGCAGCATCCTAACATATGTTTTTCTTAGAATTTATGAAAAATCGACTAAGTCCGAGATGCCTTTAAGTAGGGATGCTGTATTAAGATGGGAGATGAAGAAGATCAAGATTCATCTCCATGCAGCATCCCATTCATCTCGCAGCATCCTAACATATGAATTTCTATGAATTTATGAAAAATCGACTAAGTCCGAGATGCCTTTAAGTAGGGATGCTGTATTGAGATGGGAGATGTAGGAGATCAAGATTCATCTCCATGCAGCATCCCATTCATCTCGCAGCATCCTAACATATGTTTTTCTTAGAATTTATGAAAAATCGAATAAGTCCGAGATGCATTTAAGTAGAGATGCTGTATTAAGATGGGAGATGAAGTAGATCAAGATTCATCTCCATGCAGCATCCCATTCATCTCGCAGCATCCTAACATATGAATTTCTATGAATTTATGAAAAATCGACTAAGTCCGAGATGCCTTTAAGTAGGGATGCTGTATTGAGATGGGAGATGTAGGAGATCAAGATTCATCTCCATGCAGCATCCCATTTATCTCCCAGCATCCTAACATATGAATTTCTTAGAATTTATGAAAAATCGACTAAGTCCGAGATGCCTTTAAGTAGGGATGCTGTATTAAGATGGGAGATGAAGAAGATCAAGATTCATCTCCATGCAGCATCCCATTCATCTCCCAGCATCCTAACATATGAATTTCTTAGAATTTATGAAAAATCGACTAAGTCCGAGATGGCTTTAAGTAGGGATGCTGTATTAAGATGGGAGATGTAGGAGATCAAGATTCATCTCCATGCAGCATCCCATTCATCTCCCAGCATCCTAACATATGAATTTCTTAGAATTTATGAAAAATCGACTAAGTCCGAGATGCCTTTAAGTAGGGATGCTGTATTAAGATGGGAGATGAAGAAGATCAAGATTCATCTCCATGCAGCATCTCATTCATCTCCCAGCATCCTAACATATGAATTTCTATGAATTTATGAAAAATCGACTAAGTCCGAGATGCCTTTAAGTAGGGATGCTGTATTGAGATGGGAGATGTAGGAGATCAAGATTCATCTCCATGCAGCATCCCATTCATCTCCCAGCATCCTAACATATGAATTTCTTAGAATTTATGAAAAATCGACTAAGTCCGAGATGCCTTTAAGTAGGGATGCTGTATTAAGATGGGAGATGAAGAAGATCAAGATTCATCTCCATGCAGCATCCCATTCATCTCCCAGCATCCTAACACATGAATTTCTTAGAATTTATGAAAAATCGACTAAGTCCGAGATGCCTTTAAGTAGGGATGCTGTATTAAGATGGGAGATGTAGGAGATCAAGATTCATCTCTATGCAGCATCCCATACATCTCCCAGCATCCTAACATATGAATTTCTTAGAATTTATGAAAAATCGACTAAGTCCGAGATGGCTTTAAGTAGGGATGCTGTATTAAGATGGGAGATGTAGGAGATCAAGATTCATCTCCATGCAGCATCCCATTCATCTCGCAGCATCCTAACATATGTTTTTCTTAGAATTTATGAAAAATCGACTAAGTCCGAGATGCATTTAAGTAGGGATGCTGTATTAAGATGGGAGATGAAGAAGATCAAGATTCATCTCCATGCAGCATCCCATTCATCTCGCAGCATCCTAACATATGTTTTTCTTAGAATTTATGAAAAATCGACTAAGTCCGAGATGCATTTAAGTAGGGATGCTGTATTAAGATGGGAGATGAAGAAGATCTAGATTCATCTCCATGCAGCATCCCATTCATCTCGCAGCATCCTAACATATGAATTTCTTAGAATTTATGAAAAATCGACTAAGTCCGAGATGGCTTTAAGTAGGGATGCTGTATTAAGATGGGAGATGTAGGAGATCAAGATTCATCTCTATGCAGCATCCCATTCATCTCCTAGCATCCTAACATATGAATTTCTTAGAATTTATGAAAAATCGACTAAGTCCGAGATGGCTTTAAGTAGGGATGCTGTATTAAGATGGGAGATGTAGGAGATCAAGATTCATCTCCATGCAGCATCCCATTCATCTCCCAGCATCCTAACATATGAATTTCTATGAATTTATGAAAAATCGACAAAGTCCGAGATGCCTTTAAGTAGGGATGCTGTATTGAGATGAGAGATGTAGGAGATCAAGATTCATCTCCATGCAGCATCCCATTCATCTCGCAGCATACTAACATATGTTTTTCTTAGAATTTATGAAAAATCGACTAAGTCCGAGATGCATTTAAGTAGGGATGCTGTATTAAGATGGGAGATGAAGAAGATCAAGATTCATCTCCATGCAGCATCCCATACATCTCCCAGCATCCTAACATATGTTTTTCTTAGAATTTATGAAAAATCGACTAAGTCCGAGATGCATTTAAGTAAGGATGCTGTATTAAGATGGGAGATGAAGAAGATCAAGATTCATCTCCATGCAGCATCCCATTCATCTCGCAGCATCCTAACATATGTTTTTCTTAGAATTTATGAAAAATCGACTAAGTCCGAGATGCCTTTAAGTAGGGATGCTGTATTGAGATGGGAGATGTAGGAGATCAAGATTCATCTCCATGCAGCATCCCATTCATCTCCCAGCATCCTAACATATGAATTTCTTAGAATTTATGAAAAATCGACTAAGTCCGAGAAGCCTTTAAGTAGGGATGCTGTATTAAGATGGGAGATGAAGAAGATCAAGATTCATCTACATGCAGCATCCCATTCATCTCGCAGCATCCTAACATATGAATTTCTATGAATTTATGAAAAATCGACTAAGTCCGAGATGCCTTTAAGTAGGGATGCTGTATTAAGATGGGAGATGTAGGAGATCAAGATTCATCTCCATGCAGCATCCCATTCATCTCCCAGCATCCTAACATATGAATTTCTTAGAATTTATGAAAAATCGACTAAGTCCGAGAAGCCTTTAAGTAGGGATGCTGTATTAAGATGGGAGATGAAGAAGATCAAGATTCATCTACATGCAGCATCCCATTCATCTCGCAGCATCCTAACATATGAATTTCTATGAATTTATGAAAAATCGACTAAGTCCGAGATGCCTTTAAGTGGGGATGCTGTATTGAGATGGGAGATGAAGAAGTGCAAGATTCATCTCCATGCAGCATCCCATTCATCTCCCAGCATATTAACATATGTTTTTCTAAGAATTTATGAAAAATCGACTAAGTCCGAGATGCCTTTAAGTAGGGATGCTGTATTAAGAATGGAGATGAAAAAGATCAAGATTCATCTCCAGGCAGCATCCCATTCATCTCCCAGCATCCTAACATATGTTTTTCTTAGAATTTATGAAAAATCGCCTAAGTCCGAGATGCCTTTAAGTAGGGATGCTGTATTAAGATGGGAGATGAAGAAGACCGAGATTCATCTCCATGCAGCATCCCATTCATCTCGCAGCATCCTAACATATGTTTTTCTTAGAATTTATGAAAAATCGACTAAGTCCGAGATGCCTTTAAGTAGGCATGCTGTATTAAGATGGGAGATGAAGAAGATCAAGATTTATCTCCATGCAGCATCCTATTTATCTCACAGCATCCTAACATATGTTTTTCTTAGAATTTATGAAAAATCGACTAAGTCCGAGATGCCTTTAAGAAGGGATGCTGTATTAAGATGGGAGATGAAGGAGACCAAGATTCATCTCCATGCAGCATCCCATTCATCCCGCAGCATCCTAACATATGTTTTTCTTAGAATTTATGAAAAATCGACCAAGTCCGAGATGCCTTTAAGTAGGGATGCTGTATAAAGACGGGAGATGAAGAAGATCATGATTCATCTTCATGCAGCATCCCATTCATCTCGCAGCATCCTAACATATGTTTTTCTTAGAATTTATGAAAAATCGACTAAGTTCGAGATGCCTTTAAGTACTGATGCTGTATTAAGATGGGAGATGGAGAAGATCAAGATTCATCTCCATGCAGCATCCCATTCATCTCACAGCATCCTAACATATGTTTTTCTTAGAATTTATGAAAAATCGACTAAGTCCGAGATGCCTTTAAGTAGGGATGCTGTATTAAGATGGGAGATGAAGAAGATCAAGATTCATCTCCATGCAGCATCCCATTCGTCTCCCAGCATCATTACATATGTTTTTCTTAGAATTTATGAAAAATCGACTAAGTCCGAGATGCCTTTAAGTAGGGATGCTGTATTGAGATGGGAGATGAAGAAGATCAAGATTCATCGCCATGCAGCATCCCATTCATCTCGCAGCATCCTAACATGTGAATTTCTAACATATGATTTTCTTAGAATTTATGAAAAATCGACTAAGTCCAAGATGCGTTTAAGTAGTAATGCTATAATGAGATGGGAGATGTAGAAGATCATGATTCATCTCCATGCAGCATCCCATTCATCTCGCAGCATCCTAACATATGAATTTCTATGATTTTATGAAAAATCGACTAAGTCCGAGATGCCTTTAAGTAGGGATGCTGTATTAAGATGGGAGATGATGAAGATCAAGATTCATCTCCATGCAGCATCCCATACATCTCCCAGCATCCTAACATATGTTTTTCTTAGCATTTATGAAAAATCGACTTTGTCCCAGATGCCTTTAAGTAGGGATGCTGTATTGAGATGGGAGATGTAGGAGATTAAGATTCATCTCCATGCAGCATCCCATTCATCTCGCAGCATCCTAACATATGAATTTCTATGATTTTATGAAAAATCGACTAAGTCCGAGATGCCTTTAAGTAGGGATGCTGTATTGAGATGGGAGATGTAGGAGATCAAGATTCATCTCCATGCAGCATCCCATTCATCTCGCAGCATCCTAACATATTTTTTTCATAGAATTTATGAAAAATCGACTAAGTCCGAGATGCCTTTAAGTAGGGATGCTGTATTAAGATGGGAGATGAAGAAGATCAAGATTCATCTCCATGCAGCATCCCATTCATCTCCCAGCATCCTAACATATGTATTTCTAAGAATTTATGAAAAATCGACTAAGTCCGAGATGCCTTCAAGAAGGGATGCTGTATTGAGATGGGAAATGAAGAAGATCAAGATTCATCTCCATGCAGCATCCCATTCATCTCGCAGCATCTTCAGCATTTATGAAAAATCGACTAAGTCCGAGATGCCTTTAAGTAGGGATGCTGTATTAAGATGGGAGATGGAGAAGATCAATATATGGATTTCTTAGAATTTATGAAAAATCGACTAAGTCCGAGATGCCTTTAAGTAGGGATGCTGTATTGAGATGGGAGATGAAGAAGATCAAGATTCATCTCCATGCAGCATCCCATTCATCTCCCAGCATCCTTACATACGAATTTTTTAGAATTTATGAAAAATCGACTAAGTCCGAGATGCCTTTAAGTAGGGATGCTGTATTGCGATGGTAGATGAAGAAGATCAAGATTCATCTCCATGCAGCATCCCATTCATCTCGCAGCATCCTTACATATGTTTTTCTTAGAATTTATGAAAAATCGACTAAGTCCGAGATGCCTTTAAGTAGGGATGCTGTATTCAGATGGGAGATGTAGAAGATCAAGATTCATCTCCATGCAGCATCCCATTCATCTCCCAGCATCCTTAGATATGTTTTTCTTAGAATTTATGAAAAATCGACTAAGTCCGATATGCCTTTAAGTAGGGATGCTGTATTAAGATGGGAGATGGAGAAGATCAAGATTTATCTCTATGCAGCATCCTATTCATCTCGCAGCATCCTAACATATGTTTTTCTTAGAATTTATGCAAAATCGACTAAGTCCGAGATGCCTTTAAGTAGGGATGCTGTATTGAGATGGGAGATGTAGGAGATCAACATTCATCTCCATGCAGCATCCCTATCATCACGCAGCATCCTAACATATGTTTTTCTAAGAATTTATGAAAAATCGACTAAGTCCGAGATGCCTTTAAGTAGGGATGCTGTATTGAGATGGGAGATGTAGGAGATCAAGATTCATCTCCATGCAGCATCCCATTCATCTCCCAGCATCCTAACATATGTTTTTCTTAGAATTTATGAAAAATCGACTAAGTCCGAGATGCCTTTAAGTAGGGATGCTGTATTGAGATGGGAGATGTAGGAGATCAAGATTAATCTTCATGCAGCATCCCTATCATCACGCAGCATCCTAACATATGTTTATCTTAGAATTTATGAAAATTCGATTAAGTCCGAGATGCCTTTAAGTAGGGATGCTGTATTGAGATGGGAGATGAATAAGATCAAGATTCATCTCCATGCAGCATCCCATTCATCTCGCAGCATCCTAACATATGTTTATTCTTAGAATTTATGTAAATTCGACTAAGTCCGAGATGCCTTTAAGTAGGGATGCTGTATTAAGATGGAGATGAAGAAGATCAAGATTCATCTCCATGCAGCATCCCATTCATCTCGCAGCATCCTAACATATGTTTTTCTTAGAATTTATGAAAATCGACTAAGTTCGAGATGCCTTTAAGTAGGGATGCTGTATTGAGATGGGAGATGAAAAAGATCAAGATTCTTCTCCATGCAGCATCCCATTCATCTCGCAGCATCCTAACATATGAATTTCTATGAATTTATGAAAAATCGACTAAGTCCGAGATGCTTTTAGGTAGGGATGCTGTATTAAGATGGGAGATGTAGGAGATCAAGATTCATCTCCATGCAGCATCCCATTCATCTCGCAGCATCCTAACATATGTTTTTCTTAGAATTTATGAAAATTCGATTAAGTCCGAGATGCCTTTAAGTAGGGATGCTGTATTGAGATGGGAGATGAATAAGATCAAGATTCATCTCCATGCAGCATCCCATTCATCTCGCAGCATCCTAACATATGTTTTTCTTAGAATTTATGAAAATTCGATTAAGTCCGAGATGCCTTTAAGTAGGGATGCTGTATTGAGATGGGAGATGAAGAAGATCAAGATTCATCTCCATGCAGCATCCCATTCATCTCCAGCATCCTTACATACGAATTTTTTAGAATTTATGAAAAATCGACTAAGTCCGAGATGCCTTTAAGTAGGGATGCTGTATTGAGATGGGAGATGTAGGAGATCAAGATTAATCTCCATGCAGCATCCCTATCATCACGCAGCATCCTAACATATGTTTTTCTTAGAATTTATGAAAATTCGATTAAGTCCGAGATGCCTTTAAGTAGGGATGCTGTATTGAGATGGGGGATGAATAAGATCAAGATTCATCTCCATGCAGCATCCCATTCATCTCGCAGCATCCTAACATATGTTTTTCTTAGAATTTATGTAAATTCGACTAAGTCCGAGATGCCTTTAAGTAGGGATGCTGTATTAAGATGGGAGATGAAGAAGATCAAGATTCATCTCCATGCAGCATCCCATTCATCTCGCAGCATCCTAACATATGTTTTTCTTAGAATTTATGTAAATTCGACTAAGTCCGAGATGCCTTTAAGTAGGGATGCTGTATTGAGATGGGAGATGTAAGAGATCAAGATTCATCTCCATGCAGCATCCCATTCATCTCGCAGCATCCTTACATATGAATTTCTTAGAATTTATGAAAAATCGACTAAGTCCGAGATGGCTTTAAGTAGGGATGCTGTATTGAGATGGGAGATGTAGGAGATCAAGATTCATCTCCATGCAGCATCCCATTCATCTCGCAGCATCCGAACATATGTTATTCTTAGAATTTATGAAAAATCGACTCAGTCCGAGATGCCTTTAAGAAGGGATGCTGTATTCAGATGGGAGATGGAGAAGATCAAGATTCATCTCCATGCAGCATCCCATTCATCTCGCAGCATCCTAACATATGTTTTTCTTAGAATTTATGAAAAATCGACTAAGTCCGAGATGCCTTTAAGTAGGGATGCTGTATTAAGATGGGAGATGAAGAAGATCAAGATTTATCTCCATGCAGCATCCCATTCATCTCCCAGCATCCTAACATATGTTTTTCTAAGAATTTATGAAAAATCGACTAAGTCCGAGATGCCTTTAAGTAGGGATGCTGTATTGAGATGGGAGATGAAGAAGATCAAGATTCATCTCCATGCAGCATCCCATTCATCTCCCAGAATCCTAACATATGTTTTTCTTAGAATTTATTAAAAATCGACTAAGTCCGAGTTGCCTTTAAGTAGGGATGCTGTATTGAGATGGGGGATGAAGAAGATCAAGATTTATCTCCATGCAGCATCCCATTCATCTCGCAGTATCCTTACATATGAATTTCTTAGAATTTATGAAAAATCGACTAAGTCCGAGATGCCTTTAATTAGGGATGCTGTATTGAGATGGGAGATGTAGGAGATCAAGATTCATCTCCATGCAGCATCCCATTCATCTCGCAGCATCCTAACATATGAATTTCTTAGAATTTATGAAAAATCGACTAAGTCCGAGATGCCTTTAATTAGGGATGCTGTATTGAGATGGGAGATGTAGGAGATCAAGATTAATCTCCATGCAGCATCCCATTCATCTCCCAGAATCCTAACATATGAATTTCTTAGAATTTATGAAAAATCGACTAAGTCCGAGATGGCTTTAAGTAGGGATGCTGTATTGAGATGGGAGATGTAGGAGATCAAGATTCATCTCCATGCAGCATCCCATTCATCTCGCAGCATCCTAACATATGAATTTCTTAGAATTTATGAAAAATCGACTAAGTCCGAGATGCCTTTAAGTAGGGATGCTGTATTGAGATGGGAGATGAAGAAGATCAAGATTCATCTCCATGCAGCATCCCATTCATCTCGCAGCATCCTAACATATGTTTTTCTTAGAATTTATGAAAAATCGACTAAGTCCGAGATGCCCTTAAGTAGGGATGCTGTATTCAGATGGGAGATGATGAAGATCAAGATTCATCTCGATGCACCATCCCATTCATCTCGCTGCATCCTAACATATGAATTTCTTAGAATTTATGAAAAATCGACTATGTCCGAGATGCCTTTAAGTAGGGATGCTGTATTAAGATGGGAGATGAAGAAGATCAAGATTCATCTCCATGAAGCATCCCATTCATCTCGCAGCATCCTAACATATGTTTTTCTTAGAATTTATGAAAAATCGACTAAGTCCGAGATGCCTTCAAGTAGGGATGCTGTATTAAGATGGGAGATGAAGAAGGTCAAGATTGATCTCCATGCAGCATCTCATTCATCTCCCAGCATTTTTACATATGAATTTCTATGAATTTATGAAAAATCGACTAAGTCCGAGATGCCTTCAAGTAGGGATGCTGTATTGAGATGGGAGATGTAGGAGATCAAGATTCATCTCCATGCAGCATCCCATTCATCTCGCAGCATCCTAACATATGAATTTCTATGAATTCATGAAAAATCGACTAAGTCCGAGATGCCTCTAAGTAGGGATGCTGTATAAAGATGGGAGATGAAGAAGATCAAAATTCATCTCCATGCAGCATCCCATTCATCTCGCAGCATCCTAACATATGTTTTTTTTAGAATTTATGAAAAATCGACTAAGTCCGAGATGGCTTTAAGTAGGGATGCTGTATTGAGATGAGAGATGTAGGAGATCAAGATTCATCTTCATGCAGCATCCCATTCAACTCGCAGCATCCTAACATATGAATTTCTATGAATTTATGAAAAATCGACTAAGTCCGAGATGCCTTTAAGTAGGGATGCTGTATTGAGATGGGAGATGTAGGAGATCCAGATTCATCTCCATGCAGCATCCCATTCATCTCCCAGCATCCTAACATATGAATTTCTTAGAATTTATGAAAAATCGACTAAGTCCGAGAAGCCTTCAAGTAGGGATGCTGTATTAAGATGGGAGATGAAGAAGATCAAGATTCATCTCCATGCAGCATCCCATTCTTCTCCCAGCATCCTAACATATGAATTTCTTAGAATTTATGAAAAATCGACTAAGTCCGAGATGGCTTTAAGTAGGGATGCTGTATTAAGATGGGAGATGTAGGAGATCAAGATTCATCTCCATGCAGCATCCTATTCATCTCGCAGCATCCTAACATATGAATTTCTATGAATTTATGGAAAATCGACTAAGTCCGAGATGCCTTTAAGTAGGGATGCTGTATTAAGATGGGAGATGGAGAAGATCAAGATTCATCTCCATGCAGCATCCCATTCATCTCCCAGCATCCTAACATATGTTTTTCTATGAATTAGAAATCCTAACATATGTTTTTCTTAGAATTTATGAAAAATCGACTAAGTCCGAGATGCCTTTAAGTAGGGATGCTGCATTAAGATGGGAGATGAAAAAGATCAAGATTCATCTCCATGCAGCATCCCATTCATCTCCCAGCATCCTAACATATGTTTTTCTTAGAATTTATGAAAAATCGACTAAGTCCGAGATGCCTTTAAGTAGGGAGGCTGTATTAAGACAGGAGATGAAGAAGATCAAGATTCATCTCCATGCAGCATCCCATTCATCTCGCAGCATCCTAACATATGTTTTTCATAGAATTTATGAAAAATCGACTAAGTCCGAGATGCCTTTAAGCAGGGATGCTGTATTAAGATGGGAGATGAAGAAGATCAAGATTCATCTCCATGCATCATCCCATTCAACTCGCAGCATCCTAACATATGTTTTTCTGAGAATTTATGAAAAATCGACTAAGTCCGAGATGGCTTTAAGTAGGGATGCTGTATTAAGATGGGAGATGAAGAAGATCAAAATTCATCTCCATGCAGCATCCCATTCATCTCGCAGCATCCTAACATATGTTTTTCTTAGAATTTATGAAAAATCGACTAAGTCCGAGATGCCTTTAAGCAGTTATGCTGTATTGAGATGGGAGATGAAGAAGATCAAGATTCATCTCCATGCAGCATCCCATTCATCTCGTAACATCCTAACATATGTTTTTCTTAGAATTTATGAAAAATCGACTAAGTCCGAGATGCCTTTAAGTAGGGATGCTGTATTGAGATGGGAGATGTAGGAGATCAAGATTCATCTCCATGCAGCATCCCATTCATCTCGCAGCATCCTAACATATGTTTTTCTTAGAATTTATGAAAAATCGACTAAGTCCGAGATGCATTTAAGTAGGGATGCTGTATTAAGATGGGAGATGAAGAAGATTAAGATTCATCTCCATGCAGCATCCCATTCATCTCGCAGCATCCTAACATATGTTTTTCTTAGAATTTATGAAAAATCGACTAAGTCCGAGATGC
This sequence comes from Anopheles ziemanni, assembly GCF_943734765.1. NCBI lineage: Eukaryota > Metazoa > Arthropoda > Insecta > Diptera > Culicidae > Anopheles > Anopheles ziemanni. Next base: position 189,362 of record NW_026689793.1, on the reverse strand, counting down.
CTTTAAGCAGTTATGCTGTATTGAGATGGGAGATGAAGAAGATCAAGATTCATCTCCATGCAGCATCCCATTCATCTCGTAGCATCCTAACATATGTTTTTCTTAGAATTTATGAAAAATCAACTAAGTCCGAGATGCCTTTAAGTAGGGATGCTGTATTAAGATGGGAGATGAAGAAGATCAAGATTCATCTCCATGCAGCATCCCATTCATCTCGCAGCATCCTAACATATGAATTTCTATGAATTTATGAAAAATCGACTAAGTCCGAGATGCCTTTAAGTAGGGATGCTGTATTAAGATGGGAGATGAAGAAGATGAAGACTCATCTCCATGCAGCATCCCATTCCTCTCGCAGCATCCTAACATATGTTTTTCTTAGAATTTATGAAAAATCGACTAAGTCCGAAATGCCTTTAAGTAGGGATGCTGTATTAAGATGGGAGATGAAGAAGATCAAGATTCATCTCCATGCAGCATCCCATTTATCTCGCAGCATCCTTACATATGTTTTTCTTAGAACTTATGAAAAATCGACTAAGTCCGAGATGCCTTTAAGTAGGGATGCTGTATTAAGATGGGAGATGAAGAAGATCAAGATTCATCTCCATGCAGCATCCCATTCATCTCGCAGCATCCTAACATATGTTTTTCTAAGAATTTATGAAAAATCGACTAAGTCCGAGATGGCTTTAAGTAGGGATGCTGTATTAAGATGGGAGATGAAGAAGATCAAGATTCATCTCCATGCAGCATCCCATTTATCTCGCAGCATCCTTACATATGTTTTTCTTAGAACTTATGAAAAATCGACTAAGTCCGAGATGCCTTTAAGTAGGGATGCTGTATTAAGATGGGAGATGAAGAAGATCAAGATTCATCTCCATGCAGCATCCCATTCATCTCGCAGCATCCTAACATATGTTTTTCTTAGAATTTATGAAAAATCGACTAAGTCCGAGATGGCTTTAAGTAGGGATGCTGTATTAAGATGGGAGATGAAGAAGATCAAGATTCATCTCCATGCAGCATCCCATTCATCTCGCAGCATCCTAACATATGTTTTTCTTAGAATTTATGAAAAATCGACTAAGTCCGAGATGCCTTTAAGTAGGGATGCTGTATTATGATGGGAGATGAAGAAGATCAAGATTCATCTCCATGCAGCATCTCATTCATCACGCAGCATTCTTATATAAGTTTTTCTTAGAATTCATGAAAAATCGACTAAATCCGAGATGCCTTTAAGTAGGGATGCTGTATTGAGATGGGAGATGTAGGAGATCAAGATTCATCTCCATGCAGCATCCCATTCATCTCGCAGCATCCTAACATATGAATTTCTATGAATTTATGAAAAATCGACTAAGTCCGAGATGCCTTTAAGTAGGGATGCTGTATTAAGATGGGAGATGCAAAAGATCAAGATGCATCTCCATGCAGCATCCCATTCATCTCGCAGCATCCTAACATATGTTTTTCTTAGAATTTATGAAAAATCGACTAAGTCCGAGATGCATTTAAGTAGGGATGCTGTATTAAGATGGGAGATGAAGAAGATCAAGATTCATCTCCATGCAGCATCCCATTCATCTCGCAGCATCCTAACATATGTTTTTCTTAGAATTTATGAAAAATCGACTAAGTCCGAGATGCATTTAAGTATTGATGCTGTATTAAGATGGGAGATGAAGAAGATCAAGATTCATCTCCATGCAGCATCCCATTCATCTCGCAGCATCCTAACATATGTTTTTCTTAGAATTTATGAAAAAACGACTAAGTCCGAGATGGCTTTAAGTAGGGATGCTGTATTGAGATGAGAGATGTAGGAGATCAAGATTCATCTCCATGCAGCATCCCATTCATCTCGCAGCATCCTAACATATGAATTTCTATGAATTTATGAAAAATCGACTAAGTCCGAGATGCCTTTAAGTAGGGATGCTGTATTGAGATGGGAGATGTAGGAGATCAAGATTCATCTCCATGCAGCATCCCATTCATCTCCCAGCATCCTAACATATGAATTTCTATGAATTTATGAAAAATCGACTAAGTCCGAGATGCCTTTAAGTAGGGATGCTGTATTAAGATGGGAGATGAAGAAGATCAAAATTCATCTCCATGCAGCATCCCATTCATCTCGCAGCACCCTAACATATGTTTTTCTTAGAATTTATGAAAAATCGACTAAGTCCGAGATGCCTTTAAGTAGGGATGCTGTATTGAGATGGGAGATGTAGGAGATCAAGATTCATCTCCATGCAGCATCCCATTCATCTCCCAGCATCCTAACATATGAATTTCTATGAATTTATGAAAAATCGACTAAGTCCGAGATGCCTTTAAGTAGGGATGCTGTATTAAGATGGGAGATGAAGAAGATCAAGATTCATCTCCATGCAGCATCTCATTCATCACGCAGCATTCTTATATAAGTTTTTCTTAGAATTCATGAAAAATCGACTAAATCCGAGATGCCTTTAAGTAGGGATGCTGTATTGAGATGGGAGATGTAGGAGATCAAGATTCATCTCCATGCAGCATCCCATTCATCTCCCAGCATCCTAACATATGAATTTCTATGAATTTATGAAAAATCGACTAAGTCCGAGATGCCTTTAAGTAGGGATGCTGTATTAAGATGGGAGATGAAAAAGATCAAGATTTATCTCCATGCAGCATCCCATGCATCTCGCAGCATCCTAACATGTGAATTTCTTAGAATTTATGAAAAATCGACTAAGTCCGAGATGCCTTTAAGTAGAGATGCTGTATTAAGATGGGAGATGCAGAAGATCAAGATTCATCTCCATGCAGCATCCCATTCATCTCGCAGCATCCTAACATATGAATTTCTTAGAATTTATGAAAAATCGACAAAGTCCGAGATGCCTTTAAGTAGGGATGCTGTATTAAGATGGGAGATGAGGAAGATCAAGATTCATCTCCATGCAGCATCTCATTCATCCCCCAGCATCCTAACATATGTTTTTCTATGAATTTATGAAAAATCGACTAAGTCCGAGATGCCTTTAAGTAGGCATGCTGTATTAAGATAGGAGATGAGGAAGATCAAGATTCATCTCCATGCAGCATCTCATTCATCCCCCAGCATCCTAACATATGAATTTCTTAGAATTTATGAAAAATCGACTAAGTCCGAGATGCCTTTAAGTAGGGATGCTGTATTGAGATGGGAGATGTAGGAGATCAAGATTCATCTCCATGCAGCATCCCATTTATCTCCCAGCATCCTTACATATGAATTTCTTAGAATTTATGAAAAATCGACTAAGTCCGAGATGCCTTTAAGTAGGGATGCTGTATTAAGATGGGAGATGAAGAAGATCAAGATTCATCTCCATGCAGCATCCCATTCATCTCCCAGCATCCTAACATATGAATTTCTTAGAATTTATGAAAAATCGACTAAGTCCGAGATGGCTTTAAGTAGGGATGCTGTATTAAGATGGGAGATGTAGGAGATCAAGATGCATCTCCATGCAGCATCCCATTCATCTCGCAGCATCCTAACATATGAATTTCTATGAATTTATGAAAAATCGACTAAGTCCAAGATGGCTTTAAGTAGGGATGCTGTATTGAGATGAGAGATGTAGGAGATCAAGATTCATCTCCATGCAGCATCCCATTCATCTCGCAGCATCCTAACATATGAATTTCTATGAATTTATGAAAAATCGACTAAGTCCGAGATGCCTTTAAGTAGGGATGCTGTATTGAGATGGGGGATGAAGAAGATCAAGATTCATCTCCATGCAGCATCCCATTCATCTCGCAGCATCCTAACATATGATTTTATTAGAATTTATGAAAAATCGACTAAGTCCGAGATGCCTTTAAGTAGGGATGCTGTGTTAAGATGGGAGATGAAGAAGATCAAGATTCATCTCCATGCAGCATCCCATTCATCTCTCAGCTTCCTAACATATGTTTTTCTTAGAATTTATGAAAACTCGACTAATTCCGAGATGCCTTTAAGCAGGGATGCTGTATTGAGATGGGAGATGAAGAAGATCAAGATTCATCTCCATGCAGCATCCCATTCATCTCCCAGCATCCTAACATATGAATTTCTTAGAATTTATGAAAAATCGACTAAGTCCGAGATGCCTTTAAGTAGGGATGCTGTATTAAGATGGGAGATGAAGAAGATCAAGATTCATCTCCATGCAGCATCCCATTCATCTTCCAGCATCCTAACATATGTTTTTCTTAGAATTTATGAAAAATCGACTAAGTCCGAGATGCCTTTAAGTAGGGATGCTGTATTATGATGGGAGATGTAGGAGATCAAGATTCATCTCCATGCAGCATCCTATTCATCTTACAGCATCCTAACATGTGTTTTTCTTAGAATTTATGAAAAATCGACTAAGTCCGAGATGCCTTTAAGTAGGGATGCTGTATTAAGATGGGAGATGAAGAAGGTCAAGATTCATCTCCATGCAGCATCCCATTCATCTCGCAGCATCCTAACATATGTTTTTCTTAGAATTTATGAAAAATCGACTTAGTCCGAGATGCCTTTAAGAAAGGATGCTGTATTGAGATGAGAGATGAAGAAGATCCAGATTCATTTCAATGCAGCATCCCATTCATCTCGCAGCATCCTAACATATGTTTTTCTTAGAATTTATGAAAAATCGACTAAGTCCGAGATGCATTTAAGTAGGGATGCTGTATTAAGATAGGAGATGAAGTAGATCAAGATTCATCTCCATGCAGCATCCCATTCAGCTCGCAGCATCCTAACATATGTATTTCTATGAATTTATGAAAAATCGACTAAGTCCGAGATGCCTTTAAGTAGGGATGCTGTTTTGAGATGGGAGATGTAGGAGATCCAGATTCATCTCCATGCAGCATCCCATTCATCTCCCAGCATCCTAACATATGTATTTCTTAGAATTTATGAAAAATCGACTAAGTCCGAGATGCCTTTAACTAGGGATGCTGTATTGAGATAGGAGATAAAGAAGATCAAGATTCATCTCCATGCAGCATCTCATTCATCTCGCAGCATCCTAACATATGAATTTCTTAGAATTTATGAAAAATCGACTAAGTCCGAGATGCTCTTAAGTAGGGATGCTGTATTAAGATGCGAGATGAAGAAGATCAAGATTCATCTCAATGCAGCATCCCATGCATCTCCCAGCATCCTAACATATGAATTTCTTAGAATTTATTAAAAATCGACTTAGTCCGAGATGCCTTTAAGTAGGGATGCTGTATTAAGATGAAGATCAAGATTCATCTCCATGAAGAAGATCAAGATTCATCTCAATGCAGCATCCCATTCATCTCGCAGCATCCTAACATATGTTTTTCTTAGAATTTATGAAAAATCGATTAAGTCCGAGATGCCTTTAAGTAGGGATGCTGTATTAAGATGGGAGATGAAGAAGATCAAGATTTATCTCCATGCAGCATCCCATTCATCTCGCAACATCCTAACATATGTTTTTCTTAGAATTTATGAAAAATCGACTACGTCCGAGATGCCTTTAAGTAGGGATGCTGTATTAAGATGGGAGATGGAGAAGATCAAGATTCATCTCCATGCAGCATCCCATTCATCTCGCAGTATCCTAACATATGTTTTTCTTAGAATTTACGAAAAATCGACTAAGTCCGAGATGCCTTTAAGTAGGGATGCTGTATTAAGATGGGACATGAAGAAGATCAAGATTCATCTCCATGCAGCATCCCATTCATCTCGCAGCATCCTAACATAAGTTTTTCTTAGAATTTATTAAAAATCGACTTAGTCCGAGATGCCTTTGAGTAGGGATGCTGTATTAAGATGAGAGATGAAGAAGATCAAGATTCATCTCCATGCAGCATCCCATTCATCTTCCAGCATCCTAACATATGTTTTTCTTAGAATTTATGAAAAATCGACTAAGTCCGAGTTGCCTTTAAGTAGGGATGCTGTATTAAGATGGGAGATGAAGAAGATCAAGATTCATCTCCATGCAGCATCTTATTCATCTCCCAGCATCCTAACATATGTTTTTCTTAGAATTTATGAAAAATCGACTAAGCCCGAGATGCCTTACAGTAGGCATGCTGTATTAAGATGGGAGATGTAGAAGATCAAGATTCATCTCCATGCAGCATCCCATTCAACTCGCAGCATCCTAACATATGTTTTTCTTAGAATTTACGAATAATCGACTAAGTCCGAAATGCCTTTACGTAGGGATGCTGTATTAAGATGGGAGATGAAGATGATCAAGATTCATCTCCGTGCAGCATCCCATTCATCTCCCAGCATCCTAACATATGTTTTTCTTAGAATTTATGAAAAATCGACTTAGTCCGAGATGCCTTAAAGTAGGGATGCTGTATTAAGATGGGAGATGAAGAAGATCAAGATTCATCTCCATGCAGCATTTCATTCATCTCGCAGCATCCTTACATATGTTTTTCTTAGAATTTATGAAAAATCGACTAAGTCCGAGATGCCTTTAAGTAGGGATGCTGTATTGAGATGGGAGATGTAGGAGATCAAGATTCATCTCCATGCAGCATCCCATTCATCTCCCAGCATCCTAACATATGAATTTCTATGAATTTATGAAAAATCGACTAAGTCCGAGATGCCTTTAAGTAGGGATGCTGTATTAAGATGGGAGATGAAGAAGATCAAGATTCATCTCCATGCAGCATCCCATTCATCTCGCAGTATCCTGACATATGTTTTTCTTAGAATTTATGAAAAATCGACTAAGTCCGAGTTGCCTTTAAGTAGGGATGCTGTATTAAGATGGGAGATGAAGAAGATCAAGATTCATCTCCATGCAGCATCCCATTCATTTCGCAGCATCCTAACATATGTTTTTCTTAGAATTTATGAAAAATCGACTAAGTCCGAGATGCCTTTAAGTAGGGATGCTGTATTAAGATGGGAGATGAAGAAGATCAAGATTCATCTCCATGCAGCATCTTATACATCTCGCAGCATCCTAACATATGTTTTTCTTAGAATTTATGTAAAATCGACTAAGTCCGAGATGCCTTTAAGTAGGGATGCTGTATTAAGATGGGAGATGAAGAAGATCAAGATTCATCTCCATGCAGCATCCCATTCATCTCACAGAATCCTAACATATGAATTTCTTAGAATTTATGAAAAATCGACTTAGTCCGAGATGCCTTTAAGTAGGGATGCTGTATTAAGATGGGAGATGAAGAAGATCAAGATTCATCTCCATGCAGCATCCCATTCATCTCGCAGCATCCTAAAATATGTTTTTCTTCGAATTTATGGAAAATCGACTAAATCCGAGATGCCTTTAAGTAGGGATGCTGTATTAAGATGGGAGATGAAGAAGATCAAGATTCATCTCCATGCAGCATCCCATTCATCTCCCAGCATCCTAACATATGAATTTCTATGAATTTATGAAAAATCGACTAAGTCCGAGATGCCTTTAAGTAGGGATGCTGTATTAAGATGGGAGATGAAGAAGATCAAGATTCATCTCCATGCAGCATCCCATTCATCTCGCAGTATCCTGACATATGTTTTTCTTAGAATTTATGAAAAATCGACTAAGTCCGAGTTGCCTTTAAGTAGGGATGCTGTATTAAGATGGGAGATGAAGAAGATCAAGATTCATCTCCATGCAGCATCCCATTCATCTCGCAGCATCCTAACATATGTTTTTCTTAGAATTTATGAAAAATCGACTAAGTCCGAGATGCCTTTAAGTAGGGATGCTGTATTAAGATGGGAGATGAAGAAGATCAAGATTCATCTCCATGCAGCATCTTATACATCTCGCAGCATCCTAACATATGTTTTTCTATGAATTTATGAAAAATCGACTAGGTCCGAGATGCCTTTAAGTAGGGATGCTGTATTAAGATGGGAGATGAAGAAGATCAAGATTCATCTCCATGCAGCATCCCATTCATCTCACAGAATCCTAACATATGAATTTCTTAGAATTTATGAAAAATCGACTTAGTCCGAGTCGCCTTTAAGTAGGGATGCTGTATCGAGATGGGAGATGTAGAAGATCAAGATTCATCTCCATGCAGCATCCCATTCTCCTCGCAGCATCCTAACATATGAATTTCTTAGAATTTATGAAAAATCGACTAAGTCCCAGATGCCTTTAAGAAGGGATGCTGTATCAAGACGGGAGATGAAAAAGATCAAGATTCATCTCCAGGCAGAATCCCATTCATCTCCCAGCATCCTAACAAATGAATTTCTTAGAATTTATGAAAAATCGACTAAGTCCGAGATGCCCTTAAGTAGGGATGCTGTATGAAGATGGGAGATGAAGAAGATCAAGATTCATCTCCATGCAGCTTCTCATTCATCTCGCAGCATCCAAACATATGTTTTTCTTAGAATTTATGAAAAATCGACTAAGTCCGAGATGCTTTTAAGTAGGGATGCTGTATTAAGATGGGAGATGAGGAAGATCAAGATTCATCTCCATGCAGCATCCCATTCATCTCGCAGCATCCTAACATATGTTTTTCTTAGAATTTATGAAAAATCGACTAAGTCCGAGATGCCTTTAAGTAGGGATGCTGTATTAAGATGGAAGATGAAGAAGATCACGATTCATCTCCATGCAGCATCCCATTCATCTCCCAGCATCCTAACATATGTTTTTCTTAGAATTTATGAAAAATCGACTAAGTCCGAGATGCCTTCAAGTAGGGATGCTGTATTAAGATGGGAGATGAAGAAGATCAAGATTCATCTCCATGCAGCATCCCATTCATCTCCCAGCATCCTAACATATGTTTTTCTCAGAATTTATGAAAAATCGACTAAGTCCGAGATGCCTTTAAGTAGGGATGCTGTATTAAGATGGGAGATGAAGAAGATCAAGATTCATCTCCATGCAGCATCCCATTCATCTCCCAGCATCCTAACATATGAATTTCTTAGAATTTATGAAGAATCGACTAAGTCCAAGATGCCTCTAAGTAGGGATGCTGTATTAAGATGGGAGATGAAGAAGATCAAGATTCATCTCCATGCAGCATCCCATTCATCTCGCAGCATCCTAACATATGTTTTTCTTAGAATTTATGAAAATTCGACTAAGTCCGAGATGCCTTTAAGTAGGGATGCTGTATTGAGATGGGAGATGAAGAAGATCAAGATTCATCTCCATGCAGCATCCCATTCATCTCCCAGCATCCCAACATATGTTTTTCTTAGAATTTATGAAAAATCGACTAAGTCCGAGATGCCTTTAAGAAGGGATGCTGTATTGAAATGGGAGATGAAGAAGATCAAGATTCATCTCCAGGCAGAATCCCATTCATCTCGCAGCATCCTAACATATGTTTTTCTTAGAATTTTAGAAAAATCGACTAAGTCCGAGATGCCTTTAAGTAGGGATGCTGTATTAAGATGGAAGATGAAGAAGATCACGATTCATCTCCATGCAGCATCCCATTCATCTCCCAGCATCCTAACATATGTTTTTCTTAGAATTTATGAAAAATCGACTAAGTCCGAGATGCCTTCAAGTAGGGATGCTGTATTAAGATGGGAGATGAAGAAGATCAAGATTTATCTCCATGCAGCATCCCATTCATCTCCCAGCATCCTAACATATGAATTTCTTAGAATTTATGAAAAATCGACTAAGTCCGAGATGCCATTAGGAAGGGATGCTGTATTCAAATTGGAGATGAAGAAGATCAAGATTCATCTCCATGCAGCATCCCATTCATCTCCCAGCATCCTAACATATGAATTTCTTAGAATTTATGAAAAATCGACTTAGTCCGAGATGCCTTTAAGCAGGGATGCTGTGTTAAGACCGGAGATGAAGAAGATCAAGATTCATCTCCATGCAGCATCCCATTCATCTCGCAGCATCCTAACATATGAAATTCTTAGAATATATGAAAAATCGACTAAGTCCGAGATTCCTTTAAGTAGGGATGCTGTATTGAGATGGGAGATGTAGAAGATCAAGATTTATCTCCATGCAGCATCCCATTCATCTCGCAGCATCCTAACATATGAATTTCTTAGAATTTATGAAAAATCGACTAAGTCCGAGATGCCTTTAAGTAGTTATGCTGTATTAAGATGGGAGATGGAGAAGATCAAGATTCATCTCCATGCAGCATCCCATTCATCTCGCAGCATCCTAACATATGTTTTTCTTAGAATTTATGAAAAATCGACTAAGTCCGAGATGCCTTTAAGTAGGGATGCTGTATTAAGATGGGAGATGAAGAAGATCAAGATTCATCTCCATGCAGCATCCCATTCATCTCGCAGCATCCTAACATATTGTTTTCTTAGAATTTATGAAAAATCGACTAAGTCCGAGATGCCTTTAAGTAGAGTTGCTGTATTAGGATGGGAGATGAAGAAGATCAAGATTCATCTCCATGCAGCATCCCATTCATCTCGCAGCATCCTAACATATGTTTTTCTTAGAATTTATGAAAAATAGACTAAGTCCCAGATGCCTTTAAGTAGGGATGCTGTATTTAGATGGGAGATGTAGGAGATCAAGATTCATCTCCATGCAGCATCTTATTCATCTCGCAGCATCCTAACATATGATTTTCTTAGAATTTATGAAAAATCGACTAAGTCCGAGATGCCTTTAAGTAGGGATGCTGTAGTAAGATTGGAGATGAAGAAGATCAAGATTCATCTCCATGCAGCATCCCATTCATCTCCCAGCATTTTTACATATGTTTTTCTTAGAATTTATGAAAAATCGACTAAGTCCGAGATGCCTTTAAGTAGGGATGCTGTATTTAGATGGGAGATGAAGAAGATCAAGATTCATCTCCATGCAGCATCTCATTCATCTCGCAGCATCCTTACATATAAATTTCTAAGAATTTATGAAAAATCGACTAAGTCCGAGATGCCTTTAAGTAGTAATGCTGTATTGAGATGGGAGATGTAGCAGATCAAGATTCATCTCCATGCAGCATCCCATTCATCTCGCAGCATCCTAATATATGAATTTCTTAGAATTTATGAAAAATCGACTAAGTCCGAGATGCCTTTAAGTAGGGATGCTGTATCGAGATGGGAGATAAAGAAGATCAAGATTCATCTCCATGCAGCATCCCATTCATTTCCCAGCATCCTTACATATGAATTTCTTAGAGTTTATGAAAAATCGACTAAGTCCGAGATGCCTTTAAGTAGGGATGCTGTATTAAGATGGAAGATGAAGAAGATCAAGATTCATCTCCATGCAGCATCCCATTCATCTCGCAGCATCCTAACATATGTTTTACTTAGAATTTATGAAAAATCGACTAAGTCCGAAATGCCTTTAAGTAGGGATGCTGTATTGAGATGGGAGATGAAGAAGATCAAGATTCATCTCCATGCAGCATCCCATTCATCTCGCAGCATCCTAACATATGTTTTACTTAGAATTTATGAAAAATCGACTAAGTCCGAGATGCCCTTAAGTAGGGATGCTGTATCGAGATGGGAGATGAAGAAGATCAAGATTCATCTCCATGCAGCATCCCATTCATCTCGCAGCATCCTAATATATGAATTTCTTAGAATTTATGAAAAATCGACTAAGTCCGAGATGCCTTTAAGTAGGGATGCTGTATCGAGATGGGAGATAAAGAAGATCAAGATTCATCTCCATGCAGCATCCCATTCATTTCCCAGCATCCTTACATATGAATTTCTTAGAGTTTATGAAAAATCGACTAAGTCCGAGATGCCTTTAAGCAGGGATGCGGTATTAAGATGGGAGATGAAGAATATCAAGATTCATCTCCATGCAGCATCCCATTCATCTCGCAGCATCCGAACATATGTTTTTCTTAGAATTTATGAAAAATCGACTAAGTCCGAGATGCCTTTAAGTAGGGATGCTGTATTGAGATGGGAGATGTAGGAGATCAAGATTCATCTCCATGCAGCATCCCATTCATCTCCCAGCATCCTAACATATGAAATTCTAATAATTTATGAAAAATCGACTAAGTCCGAGATGCCTTTAAGTAGGGATGCTGTATTGAGATGGGAGATGTAGCAGATCAAGATTCATCTCCATGCAGCATCTCATTCATCTCGCAGCATCCTAACATATGTTTTTCTTAGAATTTATGAAAAATCGACTAAGTCCGAGATGCCTTTAAGTAGGGATGCTGTATTGAGATGGGAGATGAAGAAGATCAAGATTCATCTCCATGCAGCATCCCATTCATCTCGCAGCATCCTAACATATGAATTTCTTAGAATTTATGAAAAATCGACTAAGTCCGAGATGCCCTTAAGTAGGGATGCTGTATCGAGATGGGAGATGAAGAAGATCAAGATTCATCTCCATGCAGCATCCCATTCATCTCGCAGCATCCTAATATATGAATTTCTTAGAATTTATGAAAAATCGACTAAGTCCGAGATGCCTTTAAGTAGGGATGCTGTATCGAGATGGGAGATAAAGAAGATCAAGATTCATCTCCATGCAGCATCCCATTCATTTCCCAGCATCCTTACATATGAATTTCTTAGAGTTTATGAAAAATCGACTAAGTCCGAGATGCCTTTAAGCAGGGATGCGGTATTAAGATGGGAGATGAAGAATATCAAGATTCATCTCCATGCAGCATCCCATTCATCTCGCAGCATCCGAACATATGTTTTTCTTAGAATTTATGAAAAATCGACTAAGTCCGAGATGCCTTTAAGTAGGTATGCTGTATTAAGATGGGAGATGAAGAAGATCAAGATTCATCTCCATGCAGCATCTAATTCATCTCGCAGCATCCTAACAAATGTTTTTCTAGGAATTTATGAAAAATCGACTAAGTCCGAGATGCCTTTAAGTAGGGATGCTGTATCAAGATGGGAGATGAAGAAGATCAAGATTCATCTCCATGCAGCATCCCATTCATCTCGAAACATCCTAACATATGTTTTTTTTAGAATTTATGAAAAATCGACTAAGTCCGAGATGCCTATAAGTAGGGATGCTGTATAAAGATGGGAGATGAAGAAGATCAAGATTCATCTCCATGCAGCATCCCATTCATCTCGCAGCATCCTAACATATGAATTTCTATGAATTTATGAAAAATCGACTAAGTCCGAGATGCCTTTAAGTAGGGATGCTGTATTGAGATGGGAGATGTAGGAGATCAAGATTCATCTCCATGCAGCATCCCATTCATCTCTCAGCTTCCTAACATATGTTTTTCTTAGAATTTATGAAAAATCGACTAAGTCCGAGATGCCTTTAAGTAGGGATGCTGTATTAAGATGGGAGATGAAGAATATCAAGATTCATCTCCATGCAGCATCCCATTTATCTCGCAGCATCCTTCCATATGTTTTTCTTAGAATTTATGAAAAATCGACTAAGTCCGAGATGCCTTTAAGTAGGGATGCTGTGTTAAGATGGGAGATGAAGAAGATCAAGATTCATCTCCATGCAGCATCCCATTCATCTCCCAGCATCCTAACATATGAATTTCTATGAATTTATGAAAAATCGACTAAGTCCGAGATGGCTTTAAGTAAGGATGCTGTATTGAGATGAGAGATGAAGGAGATCAAGATTCATCTCCATGCAGCATCCCATTCTTCTCCCAGCATCCTAACATATGAATTTCTTAGAATTTATGAAAAATCGACTAAGTCCGAGATGGCTTTAAGTAGGGATGCTGTATTAAGATGAGAGATGAAGAAGATCAAGATTCATCTCCATGCAGCATCCCATTCATCTCGCAGCATCCTAACATATGAATTTCTTAGAATTTATGAAAAATCGACCAAGTCCGAGATGCCTTTAAGTAGGGATGCTGTATTAAGATGGGAGATGAAGAAGATCAAGATTCATCTCCATGCAGCATCCCATTCATCTCGCAGCATCTTAACATATGAATTTCTTAGAATTTATGAAAAATCGACTAAGTCCGAGATGCCTTTAAGTAGGGATGCTGTATTAAGATGGGAGATGAAGAAGATCAAGATTCATCTCCATGCAGCATCCCATTCATCTCGCAGCATCCTAACATATGTTTTTCTTAGAATTTATGAAAAATCGACTAGGTCCGAGATGCCTTTAAGTAGGGATGCTGTATTAAGATGGGAGATGAAGAAGATCAAGATTCATCTCCATGCAGCATCCCATTCATCTCACAGCATCCTAACATATGTTTTTCTTAGAATTTATGAAAAATCGACTAAGTCCGAGAATTCTTTAAGTAGGGATGCTGTATTAAGATGGGAGATGAAGAAGATCAAGATTCATCTCCATGCAGCATCTTATTCATCTCGCAGCATCCCAACATATGTTTTTCTTAGAATTTATGAAAAATCGACTAAGTCTGAGATGGCTTTAAGTAGGGATGCTGTATTGAGATGGGAGATGTAGGAGATCAAGATTCATCTCCATGCAGCATCCCATGCATCTCCCAGCATCCTAACATATGAATTTCTTAGAATTTATGAAAAATCGACTAAGTCCGAGATGGCTTTAAGTAGGGATGCTGTATTGAGATGGGAGATGTAGGAGATCAAGATTCATCTCCATGCAGCATCCCATGCATCTCCCAGCATCCTAACATATGAATTTCTTAGAATTTATGAAAAATCGACTAAGTCTGAGATGGCTTTAAGTAGGGATGCTGTATTGAGATGGGAGATGTAGGAGATCAAGATTCATCTCCATGCAGCATCCCATGCATCTCCCAGCATCCTAACATATGAATATCTTAGAATTTATGAAAAATCGACTAAGTCCGAGATGGCTTTAAGTAGGGATGCTGTATTGAGATGGGAGATGTAGGAGATCAAGATTCATCTCCATGCAGCATCCCATTCATCTCGCAGCATCCTTACATATCAATTTCTTAGAATTTATGAAAAATCGACTAAGTCCGAGATGGCTTTAAGTAGGGATGCTGTATTGAGATGGGAGATGTAGGAGATCAAGATTCATCTCCATGCAGCATCCCATTCATCTCGCAGCATCCTTACATATGAATTTCTTAGAATTTATGAAAAATCGACTAAGTCCGAGATGGCTTTAAGTAGGGATGCTGTATTAAGATTGGAGATGAAGAAGATCAAGATTCATCTCCATGCAGCATCCCATTCATCTCGCAGCATCCTAACATATGAATTTCTTAGAATTTATGAAAAATCGACTAAGTCTGAGATGGCTTTAAGTAGGGATGCTGTATTGAGATGGGAGATGTAGGAGATCAAGATTCATCTCCATGCAGCATCCCATGCATCTCCCAGCATCCTAACATATGAATTTCTTAGAATTTATGAAAAATCGACTAAGTCCGAGATGGCTTTAAGTAGGGATGCTGTATTGAGATGGGAGATGTAGGAGATCAAGATTCATCTCCATGCAGCATCCCATTCGTCTCGCAGCATCCTAACATATGTTTTTCTTAGAATTTATGAAAAATCGACTAAGTCCGAGATGCCTTTAAGTAGGGATGCTGTATTGAGATGGGAGATGAAGAAGATCAAGATTCATCTCCATGCAGCATCCCATTAATCTCGCAGCATCCTAACATATGTTTTTCTTAGAATTTATGAAAAATCGACTAAGTCCGAGATGGCTTTAAGTAGGGATGCTGTATTGAGATGGGAGATGTAGGAGATCAAGATTCATCTCCATGCAGCATCCCATTCATCTCGCAGCATCCTTACATACGAATTTCTTAGAATTTATGAAAAATCGACTAAGTCCGAGATGCCTTTAAGTAGGGATGCTGTATTGAGATGGGAGATGTAGGAGATCAAGATTCATCTCCATGCAGCATCCCATTCATCTCGCAGCATCCTTACATATGAATTTCTTAGAATTTATGAAAAATCGACTTAGTCCGAGATGCCTTTAAGTAGGGATGCTGTATAAAGATGAGAGATGAAGAAGATCAAGATTCATCTCCATGCAGCATCCCATTTATCTCCCAGCATCCTAACATATGTTTTTCTTATAATTTATGAAAAATCGACTAAGTCCGAGATGCCTTTAAGTAGGGATGCTGTATTAAGATGGGAGATGAAGAAGATCAAGATTCATCTCCATGCAGCATCCCATTCATCTCCCAGCATCCTAACATATGTTTTTCTTAGAATTTATGAAAAATCGACTAAGTCCGAGATGCCTTTAAGTAGGGATGCTGTATTAAGATGGGGGATGTAGAAGATCAAGATTCATCTCCATGCAGCATCCCATTCATCTCGCAGCATCCTAACATATGTTTTTCTTAGAATTTATGAAAAATCGACTAAGTCCGAGATGCCTTTAAGTAGGGATGCTGTATTAATATGGGAGATGAAGAAGATCAAGATTCATCTCCATGCAGCATCCCATTCATCTCGCAGCTTCCTCACATATGTTTTTCTTAGAATTTATGAAAAATCGACTAAATCCGAGTAGCCTTTAAGTAGGGATGCTGTATTACGATGGGAGATGAAGAAGATCAAGATTCATCTCCATGCAGCATCCCATTCATCTCGCAGCATCCTAACATATGTTTTTCTTAGAATTTATGAAAAATCGACTAAGTCCGAGATGCCTTTAAGTAGGGATGCTGTATTAGGATGGGAGATGAAGAAGATTTAGATTCATCTCCTTGCAGCATCCCATACATCTCGCAGCATCCTAACATATGTTTTTCTTAAAATTTATGAAAAATCGACTAAGTCCGAGATGCCTTTAAGTAGGGATGCTGTATTAAGATGGGAGATGAAGAAGATCAAGATTCATCTCCATGCAGCATCCCATTCATCTCGCAGCATCCTAACATATGTTTTTCTTAGAATTTATGAAAAATCGACTAAGTCCGAGATGTCTTTAAGTAGGGATGCTGTATTGAGATGGCAGATGTAGAAGATCAAGATTCATCTCCATGCAGCATCCCATTCATCTCCCAGCATCCTAACATATGTTTTTCTTAGAACTTATGAAAAATCGACTAAGTCCGAGATGCCTTTAAGTAGGGATGCTGTAATGAGATGGGAGATGTAGGAGATCAAGATTCATCTCCATGCAGCATCCCATTCAGCTCGCAGCATCCTCACATATGTTTTTCTAAGAATTTATGAAAAATCGACTAAGTCCGAGATGCCTTTAAGTAGGGATGCTGTATTTAGATGGGAGATGAAGAAGATCAATATTCATCTCCATGCAGCATCCCATTTATCTCGCAGCATCCTAACATATGTTTTTCTTAGAATTTATGAAAAATCGACTAAGTCCGAGATGCCTTTAAGTAGGGATGCTGTATTAAGATGGGAGATGAAGAAGATCAAGATTCATCTCCATGCAGCATCCCATTCATCTCCCAGCATCCTAACATATGTTTTTCTTAGAACTTATGAAAAATCGACTAAGTCCGAGATGCCTTTAAGTAGGGATGCTGTAATGAGATGGGAGATGTAGGAGATCAAGATTCATCTCCATGCAGCATCCCATTCAGCTCGCAGCATCCTCACATATGTTTTTCTAAGAATTTATGAAAAATCGACTAAGTCCGAGATGCCTTTAAGTAGGGATGCTGTATTTAGATGGGAGATGAAGAAGATCAATATTCATCTCCATGCAGCATCCCATTTATCTCGCAGCATCCTAACATATGTTTTTCTTAGAATTTATGAAAAATCGACTAAGTCCGAGATGCCTTTAAGTAGGGATGCTGTATTAAGATGGGAGATGAAGAAGATCAAGATTCATCTCCATGCAGCATCCAATTCATCTCGCAGCATCCTAACATATGTTTTTCTTAGAATTTATGAAAAATCAACTAAGTCCGAGATGCCTTTAAGTAGGGATGTTGTATTAAGATGGGAGATGAAGAAGATCAAGATTCATCTCCGTGCAGCATCACATTTATCTCGTAGCATCCTAACATATGTTTTTCTTAGAATTTATGAAAAATCGACTAAGTCCGAGATGCCTTTAAGTAGGGATGCTGTATTAATATGGGAGATGAAGAAGATCAAGATTCATCTCCATGCAGCATCCCATTCATCTCGCAGCTTCCTCACATATGTTTTTCTTAGAATTTATGAAAAATCGACTAAATCCGAGTAGCCTTTAAGTAGGGATGCTGTATTACGATGGGAGATGAAGAAGATCAAGATTCATCTCCATGCAGCATCCAATTCATCTCGCAGCATCCTAACATATGTTTTTCTTAGAATTTATGAAAAATCAACTAAGTCCGAGATGCCTTTAAGTAGGGATGCTGTATTAAGATGGGAGATGAAGAAGATCAAGATTCATCTCCATGCAGCATCCCATTCATCTCGCAGCATCCAAACATATGTTTTTCTTAGAATTTATGAAAAATCGACTAAGTCCGAGATGCCTTTAAGTAGGGATGCTGTATTAAGATGGCAGATGTAGAAGATCAAGATTCATCTCCATGCAGCATCCCATTCAGCTCGCAGCATCCCAACATATGTTTTTCTTAGAATTTATGAAAAATCGACTAAGTCCGAGATGCCTTTAAGTAGGGATGCTGTATTGAGATGGGAGATGAAGAAGATCAAGATACATCTCCATGCAGCATCCCATTCATCTCGCAGCATCCTAACATATGTTTTTCTTAGAATTTATGAAAAATCGACTTAGTCCGAGATGCCTTTAAGAAGGGATGCTGTATTGAGATAGGATATGGAGAAGATCAAGATTCATCTCCATGCAGCATCCCATTCATCTCCCAGCATCCTAACATATGTTTTTCTTAGAATTTATGAAAAATTGACTAAGTCCGAGATGCCTTTAAGTAGAGATGCTGTATTGAGATGGGAGATGAAGAAGATCAAGATTCATCTCCATGCAGCATCCCATTCATCTCGCAGCATCCTAACATATGTTTTTCTTAGAATTTATGAAAAATCGACTAAGTCCGAGATGCCTTTAAGTAGGGATGCTGTATTACGATGGGAGATGAAGAAGATTTAGATTCATCTCCTTGCAGCATCCCATACATCTCGCAGCATCCTAACATATGTTTTTCTTAAAATTTATGAAAAATCGACTAAGTCCGAGATGCCTTTAAGTAGGGATGCTGTATTAAGATGGGAGATGAAGAAGATCAAGATTCATCTCCATGCAGCATCCCATTCATCTCGCAGCATCCTAACATATGTTTTTCTTAGAATTTATGAAAAATCGACTAAGTCCGAGATGTCTTTAAGTAGGGATGCTGTATTGAGATGGCAGATGTAGAAGATCAAGATTCATCTCCATGCAGCATCCCATTCATCTCCCAGCATCCTAACATATGTTTTTCTTAGAACTTATGAAAAATCGACTAAGTCCGAGATGCCTTTAAGTAGGGATGCTGTAATGAGATGGGAGATGTAGGAGATCAAGATTCATCTCCATGCAGCATCCCATTCAGCTCGCAGCATCCTCACATATGTTTTTCTAAGAATTTATGAAAAATCGACTAAGTCCGAGATGCCTTTAAGTAGGGATGCTGTATTTAGATGGGAGATGAAGAAGATCAAGATTCATCTCCATGCAGCATCCCATTTATCTCGCAGCATCCTAACATATGTTTTTCTTAGAATTTATGAAAAATCGACTAAGTCCGAGATGCCTTTAAGTAGGGATGCTGTATTAAGATGGGAGATGAAGAAGATCAAGATTCATCTCCATGCAGCATCCCATTCATCTCGCAGCATCCTAACATATGTTTTTCTTAGAATTTATGAAAAATCGACTAAGTCCGAGATGCCTTTAAGTAGGGATGCTGTATTAAGATGGGAACTGAAGAAGATCAAGATTCATCTCCATGCAGCATCCCATTCATCTCGCAGCATCCTAACATATGAATTTCTTAGAATTTATGAAAAACCGACTAAGTCCGAGATGCCTTTAAGTAGGGATGCTGTATTAAGATGGGAGATGAAGAAGATCAAGATTCATCTCCATGCAGCATCCCATTCATCTCACATAATCCTAACATATGTTTTTCTTAGAATTGATGAAAAATCGACTAAGTCCGAGATGCCTTTAAGTAGGGATGCTGTATTGAGATGGGAGATGAAGAAGATCAAGATTCATCTCCATGCAGCATTCCATTCATCGCGCAGCATCCTAACAGATGATTTTCTTAGAATTTATGAAAAATCGACTAAGTCCGAGATGCCTTTAAGTAGGGATGCTGTATTAAGATGGGAGATGAGGAAGATCAAGATTCATCTCCATGCAGCATCTCATTCATCCCCCAGCATCCTAACATATGAATTTCTTAGAATTTATGAAAAATCGACTAAGTCCGAGAAGCCTTTAAGTAGGGATGCTGTATTAAGATGGGAGATGAAGAAGATCAAGATTCATCTCCATGCAGCATCTCATTCATCTCCCAGCATCCTAACATATGTTTTTCTTAGAATTTATGAAAAATCAACTAAGTCCGAGATTCCTTGAAGTAGGGATACTGTATTAAGATGGGAGTTGAAGAAGATTGAGATTCATCTCCATGCAGCATCCCATTCATCTCGTAGCATCCTAACATATGTTTTTCTTAGATTTTATGAAAAATCAACTAAATCCGAGATGCATTTAAGTAGGGATGCTGTATTAAGATGGGAGATTTAGAAGATCAAGATTCATCTCCATGCAGCATCCCATTCATCTCACATAATCCTAACATATGTTTTTCTTAGAATTGATGAAAAATCGACTAAGTCCGAGATGCCTTTAAGTAGGGATGCTGTATTAAGATGGGAGATGAAGAAGATCAAGATTCATCTCCATGCAGCATCTCATTCATCTCCCAGCATCCTAACATATGTTTTTCTTAGAATTTATGAAAAATCAACTAAGTCCGAGATTCCTTGAAGTAGGGATACTGTATTAAGATGGGAGATGCAGAAGATCAAGATTCATCTCCATGCACCATCCCATGCATCTCGCAGCATCCTAACATATGTTTTTCTTTGATTTTCTTAAAAATCGACTTAGTCCGAGATGCCTTTAAGTAGGGATGCTCTATTAAGATGCGAGATGAAGAAGATCAAGATTCATCTCCATGCAGCATCTCATTCATCTCGCAGCATCCTAACATATGTTTTTCTTAGAATTTATTAAAAATCGACTAAGTCCGAGATGCCTTTACATAGGGATGCTGTATTGAGATGGGAGTTGAAGAAGATCAAGATTCATCTCCATGCAGCATTCCATTCATCGCGCAGCATCCTAACAGATGATTTTCTTAGAATTTATGAAAAATCGACTAAGTCCGAGATGCCTTTAAGTAGGGATGCTGTATTAAGATGGGAGATGAGGAAGATCAAGATTCATCTCCATGCAGCATCTCATTCATCCCCCAGCATCCTAACATATGAATTTCTTAGAATTTATGAAAAATCGACTAAGTCCGAGAAGCCTTTAAGTAGGGATGCTGTATTAAGATGGGAGATGAAGAAGATCAAGATTCATCTCCATGCAGCATCTCATTCATCTCCCAGCATCCTAACATATGTTTTTCTTAGAATTTATGAAAAATCAACTAAGTCCGAGATTCCTTGAAGTAGGGATACTGTATTAAGATGGGAGTTGAAGAAGATTGAGATTCATCTCCATGCAGCATCCCATTCATCTCGTAGCATCCTAACATATGTTTTTCTTAGAATTTATGAAAAATCGACTAAGTCCGAGATGCCTTTAAGTAGGGATGCTGTATTAAGATGGGAGATTTAGAAGATCAAGATTCATCTCCATGCAGCATCCCATTCATCTCACATAATCCTAACATATGTTTTTCTTAGAATTGATGAAAAATCGACTAAGTCCGAGATGCCTTTAAGTAGGGATGCTGTATTAAGATGGGAGATGAAGAAGATCAAGATTCATCTCCATGCAGCATCTCATTCATCTCCCAGCATCCTAACATATGTTTTTCTTAGAATTTATGAAAAATCAACTAAGTCCGAGATTCCTTGAAGTAGGGATACTGTATTAAGATGGGAGATGCAGAAGATCAAGATTCATCTCCATGCACCATCCCATGCATCTCGCAGCATCCTAACATATGTTTTTCTTTGATTTTCTTAAAAATCGACTTAGTCCGAGATGCCTTTAAGTAGGGATGCTCTATTAAGATGCGAGATGAAGAAGATCAAGATTCATCTCCATGCAGCATCCCATTCGTCTCGCAGCATTATAACATATGTTTTTCTTAGAATTTATGAAAAATCGACTAAGTCCGAGATGGCTTTAAGTAGGGATGCTGTATTGAGATGGGAGATGTAGGAGATCAAGATTCATCTCCATGCAGCATCCCATTCGTCTCGCAGCATCCTAACATATGAATTTCTTAGAATTTATGAAAAATCGACTAAGTCCGAGATGGCTTTAAGTAGGGATGCTGTATTAAGATGGGAGATGAAGAAGATCAAGATTCATCTCCATGCAGCATCCCATTCATCTCGCAGCATCCTAACATATGTTTTTCTTAGAATTTATGAAAAATCGACTAAGTCCGAGATGGCTTTAAGTAGGGATGCTGTATTGAGATGGGAGATGTAGGAGATCAAGATTCATCTCCATGCAGCATCCCATTCATCTCGCAGCATCCTTACATACGAATTTCTTAGAATTTATGAAAAATCGACTAAGTCCGAGATGCCTTTAAGTAGGGATGCTGTATTGAGATGGGAGATGTAGGAGATCAAGATTCATCTCCATGCAGCATCCCATTCATCTCGCAGCATCCTTACATATGAATTTCTTAGAATTTATGAAAAACCGACTTAGTCCGAGATGCCTTTAAGTAGGGATGCTGTATAAAGATGAGAGATGAAGAAGATCAAGATTCATCTCCATGCAGCATCCCATTTATCTCCCAGCATCCTAACATATGTTTTTCTTATAATTTATGAAAAATCGACTAAGTCCGAGATGCCTTTAAGTAGGGATGCTGTATTAAGATGGGAGATGAAGAAGATCAAGATTCATCTCCATGCAGCATCCCATTCATCTCCCAGCATCCTAACATATGTTTTTCTTAGAATTTATGAAAAATCGACTAAGTCCGAGATGCCTTTAAGTAGGGATGCTGTATTAAGATGGGGGATGTAGAAGATCAAGATTCATCTCCATGCAGCATCCCATTCATCTCGCAGCATCCTAACATATGTTTTTCTTAGAATTTATGAAAAATCGACTAAGTCCGAGATGCCTTTAAGTAGGGATGCTGTATTAATATGGGAGATGAAGAAGATCAAGATTCATCTCCATGCAGCATCCCATTCATCTCGCAGCTTCCTCACATATGTTTTTCTTAGAATTTATGAAAAATCGACTAAATCCGAGTAGCCTTTAAGTAGGGATGCTGTATTACGATGGGAGATGAAGAAGATCAAGATTCATCTCCATGCAGCATCCCATTCATCTCGCAGCATCCTAACATATGTTTTTCTTAGAATTTATGAAAAATCGACTAAGTCCGAGATGCCTTTAAGTAGGGATGCTGTATTAGGATGGGAGATGAAGAAGATTTAGATTCATCTCCTTGCAGCATCCCATACATCTCGCAGCATCCTAACATATGTTTTTCTTAAAATTTATGAAAAATCGACTAAGTCCGAGATGCCTTTAAGTAGGGATGCTGTATTAAGATGGGAGATGAAGAAGATCAAGATTCATCTCCATGCAGCATCCCATTCATCTCGCAGCATCCTAACATATGTTTTTCTTAGAATTTATGAAAAATCGACTAAGTCCGAGATGTCTTTAAGTAGGGATGCTGTATTGAGATGGCAGATGTAGAAGATCAAGATTCATCTCCATGCAGCATCCCATTCATCTCCCAGCATCCTAACATATGTTTTTCTTAGAACTTATGAAAAATCGACTAAGTCCGAGATGCCTTTAAGTAGGGATGCTGTAATGAGATGGGAGATGTAGGAGATCAAGATTCATCTCCATGCAGCATCCCATTCAGCTCGCAGCATCCTCACATATGTTTTTCTAAGAATTTATGAAAAATCGACTAAGTCCGAGATGCCTTTAAGTAGGGATGCTGTATTTAGATGGGAGATGAAGAAGATCAATATTCATCTCCATGCAGCATCCCATTTATCTCGCAGCATCCTAACATATGTTTTTCTTAGAATTTATGAAAAATCGACTAAGTCCGAGATGCCTTTAAGTAGGGATGCTGTATTAAGATGGGAGATGAAGAAGATCAAGATTCATCTCCATGCAGCATCCCATTCATCTCCCAGCATCCTAACATATGTTTTTCTTAGAACTTATGAAAAATCGACTAAGTCCGAGATGCCTTTAAGTAGGGATGCTGTAATGAGATGGGAGATGTAGGAGATCAAGATTCATCTCCATGCAGCATCCCATTCAGCTCGCAGCATCCTCACATATGTTTTTCTAAGAATTTATGAAAAATCGACTAAGTCCGAGATGCCTTTAAGTAGGGATGCTGTATTTAGATGGGAGATGAAGAAGATCAATATTCATCTCCATGCAGCATCCCATTTATCTCGCAGCATCCTAACATATGTTTTTCTTAGAATTTATGAAAAATCGACTAAGTCCGAGATGCCTTTAAGTAGGGATGCTGTATTAAGATGGGAGATGAAGAAGATCAAGATTCATCTCCATGCAGCATCCAATTCATCTCGCAGCATCCTAACATATGTTTTTCTTAGAATTTATGAAAAATCAACTAAGTCCGAGATGCCTTTAAGTAGGGATGTTGTATTAAGATGGGAGATGAAGAAGATCAAGATTCATCTCCGTGCAGCATCACATTTATCTCGTAGCATCCTAACATATGTTTTTCTTAGAATTTATGAAAAATCGACTAAGTCCGAGATGCCTTTAAGTAGGGATGCTGTATTAATATGGGAGATGAAGAAGATCAAGATTCATCTCCATGCAGCATCCCATTCATCTCGCAGCTTCCTCACATATGTTTTTCTTAGAATTTATGAAAAATCGACTAAATCCGAGTAGCCTTTAAGTAGGGATGCTGTATTACGATGGGAGATGAAGAAGATCAAGATTCATCTCCATGCAGCATCCAATTCATCTCGCAGCATCCTAACATATGTTTTTCTTAGAATTTATGAAAAATCAACTAAGTCCGAGATGCCTTTAAGTAGGGATGCTGTATTAAGATGGGAGATGAAGAAGATCAAGATTCATCTCCATGCAGCATCCCATTCATCTCGCAGCATCCAAACATATGTTTTTCTTAGAATTTATGAAAAATCGACTAAGTCCGAGATGCCTTTAAGTAGGGATGCTGTATTAAGATGGCAGATGTAGAAGATCAAGATTCATCTCCATGCAGCATCCCATTCAGCTCGCAGCATCCCAACATATGTTTTTCTTAGAATTTATGAAAAATCGACTAAGTCCGAGATGCCTTTAAGTAGGGATGCTGTATTGAGATGGGAGATGAAGAAGATCAAGATACATCTCCATGCAGCATCCCATTCATCTCGCAGCATCCTAACATATGTTTTTCTTAGAATTTATGAAAAATCGACTTAGTCCGAGATGCCTTTAAGAAGGGATGCTGTATTGAGATAGGATATGGAGAAGATCAAGATTCATCTCCATGCAGCATCCCATTCATCTCCCAGCATCCTAACATATGTTTTTCTTAGAATTTATGAAAAATTGACTAAGTCCGAGATGCCTTTAAGTAGAGATGCTGTATTGAGATGGGAGATGAAGAAGATCAAGATTCATCTCCATGCAGCATCCCATTCATCTCGCAGCATCCTAACATATGTTTTTCTTAGAATTTATGAAAAATCGACTAAGTCCGAGATGCCTTTAAGTAGGGATGCTGTATTACGATGGGAGATGAAGAAGATTTAGATTCATCTCCATGCAGCATCCCATTCATCTCGCAGCATCCTAACATATGTTTTTCTTAGAATTTATGAAAAATCGACTAAGTCCGAGATGTCTTTAAGTAGGGATGCTGTATTGAGATGGCAGATGTAGAAGATCAAGATTCATCTCCATGCAGCATCCCATTCATCTCCCAGCATCCTAACATATGTTTTTCTTAGAACTTATGAAAAATCGACTAAGTCCGAGATGCCTTTAAGTAGGGATGCTGTAATGAGATGGGAGATGTAGGAGATCAAGATTCATCTCCATGCAGCATCCCATTCAGCTCGCAGCATCCTCACATATGTTTTTCTAAGAATTTATGAAAAATCGACTAAGTCCGAGATGCCTTTAAGTAGGGATGCTGTATTTAGATGGGAGATGAAGAAGATCAAGATTCATCTCCATGCAGCATCCCATTTATCTCGCAGCATCCTAACATATGTTTTTCTTAGAATTTATGAAAAATCGACTAAGTCCGAGATGCCTTTAAGTAGGGATGCTGTATTAAGATGGGAGATGAAGAAGATCAAGATTCATCTCCATGCAGCATCCCATTCATCTCGCAGCATCCTAACATATGTTTTTCTTAGAATTTATGAAAAATCGACTAAGTCCGAGATGCCTTTAAGTAGGGATGCTGTATTAAGATGGGAACTGAAGAAGATCAAGATTCATCTCCATGCAGCATCCCATTCATCTCGCAGCATCCTAACATATGAATTTCTTAGAATTTATGAAAAACCGACTAAGTCCGAGATGCCTTTAAGTAGGGATGCTGTATTAAGATGGGAGATGAAGAAGATCAAGATTCATCTCCATGCAGCATCCCATTCATCTCACATAATCCTAACATATGTTTTTCTTAGAATTGATGAAAAATCGACTAAGTCCGAGATGCCTTTAAGTAGGGATGCTGTATTGAGATGGGAGATGAAGAAGATCAAGATTCATCTCCATGCAGCATCCCATTCATCTCGCAGCATCCTAACATATGTTTTTCTTAGAATTTATGAAAAATCGACTAAGTCCGAGATGCCTTTAAGTAGGGATGCTGTATTAAGATGGGAGATGAAGAAGATCAAGATTCATCTCCGTGCAGCATCACATTTATCTCGTAGCATCCTAACATATGTTTTTCTTAGAATTTATGAAAAATCGACTAAGTCCGAGATGCCTTTAAGTAGGGATGCTGTATTAATATGGGAGATGAAGAAGATCAAGATTCATCTCCATGCAGCATCCCATTCATCTCGCAGCTTCCTCACATATGTTTTTCTTAGAATTTATGAAAAATCGACTAAATCCGAGTAGCCTTTAAGTAGGGATGCTGTATTACGATGGGAGATGAAGAAGATCAAGATTCATCTCCATGCAGCATCCAATTCATCTCGCAGCATCCTAACATATGTTTTTCTTAGAATTTATGAAAAATCAACTAAGTCCGAGATGCCTTTAAGTAGGGATGCTGTATTAAGATGGGAGATGAAGAAGATCAAGATTCATCTCCATGCAGCATCCCATTCATCTCGCAGCATCCAAACATATGTTTTTCTTAGAATTTATGAAAAATCGACTAAGTCCGAGATGCCTTTAAGTAGGGATGCTGTATTAAGATGGCAGATGTAGAAGATCAAGATTCATCTCCATGCAGCATCCCATTCAGCTCGCAGCATCCCAACATATGTTTTTCTTAGAATTTATGAAAAATCGACTAAGTCCGAGATGCCTTTAAGTAGGGATGCTGTATTGAGATGGGAGATGAAGAAGATCAAGATACATCTCCATGCAGCATCCCATTCATCTCGCAGCATCCTAACATATGTTTTTCTTAGAATTTATGAAAAATCGACTTAGTCCGAGATGCCTTTAAGAAGGGATGCTGTATTGAGATAGGATATGGAGAAGATCAAGATTCATCTCCATGCAGCATCCCATTCATCTCCCAGCATCCTAACATATGTTTTTCTTAGAATTTATGAAAAATTGACTAAGTCCGAGATGCCTTTAAGTAGAGATGCTGTATTGAGATGGGAGATGAAGAAGATCAAGATTCATCTCCATGCAGCATCCCATACATCTCGCAGCATCCTAACATATGTTTTTCTTAAAATTTATGAAAAATCGACTAAGTCCGAGATGCCTTTAAGTAGGGATGCTGTATTAAGATGGGAGATGAAGAAGATCAAGATTCATCTCCATGCAGCATCCCATTCATCTCGCAGCATCCTAACATATGTTTTTCTTAGAATTTATGAAAAATCGACTAAGTCCGAGATGTCTTTAAGTAGGGATGCTGTATTGAGATGGCAGATGTAGAAGATCAAGATTCATCTCCATGCAGCATCCCATTCATCTCCCAGCATCCTAACATATGTTTTTCTTAGAACTTATGAAAAATCGACTAAGTCCGAGATGCCTTTAAGTAGGGATGCTGTAATGAGATGGGAGATGTAGGAGATCAAGATTCATCTCCATGCAGCATCCCATTCAGCTCGCAGCATCCTCACATATGTTTTTCTAAGAATTTATGAAAAATCGACTAAGTCCGAGATGCCTTTAAGTAGGGATGCTGTATTTAGATGGGAGATGAAGAAGATCAAGATTCATCTCCATGCAGCATCCCATTTATCTCGCAGCATCCTAACATATGTTTTTCTTAGAATTTATGAAAAATCGACTAAGTCCGAGATGCCTTTAAGTAGGGATGCTGTATTAAGATGGGAGATGAAGAAGATCAAGATTCATCTCCATGCAGCATCCCATTCATCTCGCAGCATCCTAACATATGTTTTTCTTAGAATTTATGAAAAATCGACTAAGTCCGAGATGCCTTTAAGTAGGGATGCTGTATTAAGATGGGAACTGAAGAAGATCAAGATTCATCTCCATGCAGCATCCCATTCATCTCGCAGCATCCTAACATATGAATTTCTTAGAATTTATGAAAAACCGACTAAGTCCGAGATGCCTTTAAGTAGGGATGCTGTATTAAGATGGGAGATGAAGAAGATCAAGATTCATCTCCATGCAGCATCCCATTCATCTCACATAATCCTAACATATGTTTTTCTTAGAATTGATGAAAAATCGACTAAGTCCGAGATGCCTTTAAGTAGGGATGCTGTATTGAGATGGGAGATGAAGAAGATCAAGATTCATCTCCATGCAGCATTCCATTCATCGCGCAGCATCCTAACAGATGATTTTCTTAGAATTTATGAAAAATCGACTAAGTCCGAGATGCCTTTAAGTAGGGATGCTGTATTAAGATGGGAGATGAGGAAGATCAAGATTCATCTCCATGCAGCATCTCATTCATCCCCCAGCATCCTAACATATGAATTTCTTAGAATTTATGAAAAATCGACTAAGTCCGAGAAGCCTTTAAGTAGGGATGCTGTATTAAGATGGGAGATGAAGAAGATCAAGATTCATCTCCATGCAGCATCTCATTCATCTCCCAGCATCCTAACATATGTTTTTCTTAGAATTTATGAAAAATCAACTAAGTCCGAGATTCCTTGAAGTAGGGATACTGTATTAAGATGGGAGTTGAAGAAGATTGAGATTCATCTCCATGCAGCATCCCATTCATCTCGTAGCATCCTAACATATGTTTTTCTTAGATTTTATGAAAAATCAACTAAATCCGAGATGCATTTAAGTAGGGATGCTGTATTAAGATGGGAGATTTAGAAGATCAAGATTCATCTCCATGCAGCATCCCATTCATCTCACATAATCCTAACATATGTTTTTCTTAGAATTGATGAAAAATCGACTAAGTCCGAGATGCCTTTAAGTAGGGATGCTGTATTAAGATGGGAGATGAAGAAGATCAAGATTCATCTCCATGCAGCATCTCATTCATCTCCCAGCATCCTAACATATGTTTTTCTTAGAATTTATGAAAAATCAACTAAGTCCGAGATTCCTTGAAGTAGGGATACTGTATTAAGATGGGAGATGCAGAAGATCAAGATTCATCTCCATGCACCATCCCATGCATCTCGCAGCATCCTAACATATGTTTTTCTTTGATTTTCTTAAAAATCGACTTAGTCCGAGATGCCTTTAAGTAGGGACGCTGTATTAAGATGGGAGATGAAGAAGATCAAGATTCATCTCCATGCAGCATCTCATTCATCTCGCAGCATCCTAACATATGTTTTTCTTAGAATTTATTAAAAATCGACTAAGTCCGAGATGCCTTTACATAGGGATGCTGTATTGAGATGGGAGTTGAAGAAGATCAAGATTCATCTCCATGCAGCATTCCATTCATCGCGCAGCATCCTAACAGATGATTTTCTTAGAATTTATGAAAAATCGACTAAGTCCGAGATGCCTTTAAGTAGGGATGCTGTATTAAGATGGGAGATGAGGAAGATCAAGATTCATCTCCATGCAGCATCTCATTCATCCCCCAGCATCCTAACATATGAATTTCTTAGAATTTATGAAAAATCGACTAAGTCCGAGAAGCCTTTAAGTAGGGATGCTGTATTAAGATGGGAGATGAAGAAGATCAAGATTCATCTCCATGCAGCATCTCATTCATCTCCCAGCATCCTAACATATGTTTTTCTTAGAATTTATGAAAAATCAACTAAGTCCGAGATTCCTTGAAGTAGGGATACTGTATTAAGATGGGAGTTGAAGAAGATTGAGATTCATCTCCATGCAGCATC
The DNA here is from genome assembly GCF_943734765.1 of Anopheles ziemanni. Classification (NCBI taxonomy): domain Eukaryota; kingdom Metazoa; phylum Arthropoda; class Insecta; order Diptera; family Culicidae; genus Anopheles; species Anopheles ziemanni. Next base: position 158,782 of record NW_026689793.1, on the reverse strand, counting down.
CCATTCATCTCGTAGCATCCTAACATATGTTTTTCTTAGAATTTATGAAAAATCGACTAAGTCCGAGATGCCTTTAAGTAGGGATGCTGTATTAAGATGGGAGATTTAGAAGATCAAGATTCATCTCCATGCAGCATCCCATTCATCTCACATAATCCTAACATATGTTTTTCTTAGAATTGATGAAAAATCGACTAAGTCCGAGATGCCTTTAAGTAGGGATGCTGTATTAAGATGGGAGATGAAGAAGATCAAGATTCATCTCCATGCAGCATCTCATTCATCTCCCAGCATCCTAACATATGTTTTTCTTAGAATTTATGAAAAATCAACTAAGTCCGAGATTCCTTGAAGTAGGGATACTGTATTAAGATGGGAGATGCAGAAGATCAAGATTCATCTCCATGCACCATCCCATGCATCTCGCAGCATCCTAACATATGTTTTTCCTTGATTTTCTTAAAAATCGACTTAGTCCGAGATGCCTTTAAGTAGGGATGCTCTATTAAGATGCGAGATGAAGAAGATCAAGATTCATCTCCATGCAGCATCTCATTCATCTCGCAGCATCCTAACATATGTTTTTCTTAGAATTTATTAAAAATCGACTAAGTCCGAGATGCCTTTACATAGGGATGCTGTATTGAGATGGGAGTTGAAGAAGATCAAGATTCATCTCCATGCAGCATCCCATTTATCTCGCAGCATCCTAACATATGTTTTTCTTAGAATTTATGAAAAATCGACTAAGTCCGAGATGCCTTTAAGTAGGGATGCTGTATTAAGATGGGAGATGAAGAAGATCAAGATTCATCTCCATGCAGCATCCCATGCATCTCGCAGCATCCCAACATATGAATTTCTTAGAATTTATGAAAAATCGACTAAGTCCGAGATGCCTTTAGGTAGGGATGCTGTATTGAGATGGGAGATGTAGGAGATCAAGATTCATCTCCATGCAGCATCCCATTCATCTCGCAGCATCCTAACATATGAATTTCTTAGAATTTATGAAAAATCGACTTAGTCCGAGATGCCTTTAAGTAGGGATGCTTTATTAAGATGGAAGATGTAGGAGATCAAGATTCATCTCCATGCAGCATCCCATTCATCTCGCAGCATCCTAACATATGTTTTTCTTAGAATTTATGAAAAATCGACTAAGTCCGAGATGCCTTTAATTAGGGATGCTGTATTAAGATGGGAGATGAAGAAGATCAAGATTCATCTCCATGCAGCATCCCATTCATCTCGCAGCATCCTAACATATGTTTTTCTTAGAATTTATGAAAAATCGACTAAGTCCGAGATGCCTTTAAGCAGGGATGCTGTATTAAGATGGGAGTTGAAGAAGATCAATATTCTTCTTCTTGTAGCATCCCATTCATCTCCCAGCATCCTAACATATGTTTTTCTTAGAATTTATGAAAAATCGACTAAGTCCGAGATGCCTTCAAGTAGGGATGCTGTATAAAGGTGGGAGATGCAGAAGATCAAGATTCATCTCCATGCAGCATCCCATGCATCTCGCAGCATCCTAACATATGTTTTTCTTAGAATTTATGAAAAATCGACTAAGTCCGAGATGCCTTTAAGCAGGGATGCTGTATTAAGATGGGAGTTGAAGAAGATCAATATTCTTCTTCTTGTAGCATCCCATTCATCTCCAAGCATCCTAACATATGTTTTTCTTAGAATTTATGGAAAATCGACTAAGTCTGAGATGCCTTTAAGTAGGGATGCTGTATTAAGATGGGAGATGAAGAAGATCAATATTCATCTCCATGCAGCATCCCATTCATCTCCCAGCATCCTAACATATGTTTTTCTTAGAATTTATGGAAAATCGACTAAGTCCTAGATGCCTTTAAGTAGGGATGCTGTATTAAGATGGGAGATGAAGAAGATCAAGATTCATCTCCATGCAGCATCCCATTCATCTCCCAGCATCCTAACATATGTTTTTCTTAGAATTTATGAAAAATCGACTAAGTCCGAGATGCCTTTAAGTAGGGATGCTGTATTAAGATGGGAGATGAAGAAGATCAAGATTCATCTCCATGCAGCATCCCATTCATCTCGCAGCATCCTAACATATGTTTTTCTTAGAATTTATGGAAAATCGACTAAGTCCGAGATGCCTTTAAGTAGGGATGCTGTATTAAGATGGGAGATGAAGAAGATCAAGATTCATCTCCATGCAGCATCCCATTCATCTCGCAGCATCCTCACATATGTTTTTCTTAGAATTTATGGAAAATCGACTAAGTCCGAGATGCCTTTAAGTAGGGATGCTGTATTGAGATGGGAGATGAAGAAGATCAAGATTCATCTCCATGCAGCATCCCATTTATCTCGCAGCATCCTAACATATGTTTTTCTTAGAATTTATGAAAAATCGACTAAGTCCGAGATGCCTTTAAGTAGGGATGCTGTATAAAGATGGGAGATGAAGAAGATCAAGATTCATCTCCATGCAGCATCCCATTCACCTCGCAGCATCCAAACTTGGGTTTTTCTTAGAATTTATGAAAAATCGACTAAGTCCGAGATGCCTTTTAGTAGGGATGCTGTATTGAGATGGGAGATGAAGAAGATCAAGATTCATCTCCATGCAGCATCCTATTTATCTCCCAGCATCCTAACATATGTTTTTCTTAGAATTTATGAAAAATCGCCTAAGTCCGAGATGCCTTTAAGTAGGGATGCTGTATTAAGATAGGAGATGATGAAGATCAAGATTCATCTCCATGCAGCATCCCATTCATCTCCCAGCATCCTAACATATGTTTTTCTTAGAATTTATGAAAAATCGACTAAATCCGAGATGCTTTTAAGTAGGGATGCTGTATTAAGATGGGAGATGATGAAGATCAAGATTCATCTCCATGCAGCATCCCATTCATCTCCCAGCATCCTCACATATGTTTTTCTTAGAATTTATGAAAAATCGACTAAGTCCGAGATGCCTTTAAGTAGGGATGCTGTATTGAGATGGGAGATGAAGAAGATCAAGATTCATCTCCAGACAGCATCCCATTCATCTCCCAGCATCCTAACATATGTTTTTCTTAGAATTTATGAAAAATCGACTAAGTCCGAGATGCCTTTAAGTAGGGATGCTGTATTAAGATGGGAGATGAAGAAGATCAAGATTCATCTCCATGCAGCATCCCATTCATCTCGCAGCATCCTAACATATGTTTTTCTTAGAATTTATGAAAAATCGACTAAGTCCGAGATGCCTTTAAGTAGGGATGCTGTATTAAGATGGGAGATACAGAAGATCAAGATTCATCTCCATGCAGCATCCCTTTCATCTCCCAGCATCCTAACATATGAATTTCTGAGAATTTATGAAAAATCGACTAAGTCCGAGATGCCTTTAAGTAGGGATGCTGTTTTAAGATAGGAGATGAAGAAGATCAAGATTCATCTCCATGCTGCATCCCATTCATCTCCCAGCATCCCAACATATGTTTTTCTTAGAATTTATGAAAAATCGACTAAGTCCGAGATGCCTTTAAGTAGGGATGCTGTATTGAGATGGGAGATGAAGAAGATCAAGATTCATCTCCATGCAGCATCCCATTCATCTCGCAGCATCCTAACATATGTTTTTCTTAGAATTTATGAAAAATCGACTAAGTCCGAGATGCCTTTAAGCAGGGATGCTGTATTGAGATGGGAGATGAAGAAGATCAAGATTCATCTCCATGCAGCATCCCATTCATCTCGCAGCATCCTAACATATGTTTTTCTTAGAATTTATGAAAAATCGACTAAGTCCGAGATGCCTTTAAGTAGGGATGCTGTATTAAGATGGGAGATGAAGAAGATCAAGATTCATCTCCATGCAGCATCCCATTCATCTCGCAGCATCCTAACATATGAATTTCTATGAATTTATGAAAAATCGACTAAGTCCGAGATGCCTTTAAGTAGGGATGCTGTATTGAGATGGGAGATGTAGGAGATCAAGGTCCATCTCAATACAGCATCCCATTCATCTCGCAGCATCCTAACATATGAATTTCTTAGAATTTATGAAAAATCGACTAAGTCCGAGATGCCTTTAAGTAGGGATGCTGTATTGAGATGGGAGATGTAGGAGATCAAGATTCATCTCAATGCAGCATCCCATTCATCTTGCAGCATCCAAACATATGTTTTTCCTAGAATTTATGAAAAATCGACTAAGTCCGTGATGCCTTTAAGTAGGGATGCTGTATTGAGAAGGGAGATGTAGGAGATCAAGATTCATCTCCATGCAGCATCCCATTCATCTCGCAGCATCCTAACATGTGATTTTCTTAGAATTTATGAAAAATCGACTAAGTCCGAGATGCCTTTAAGTAGGGATGCTGCATTAAGATGGAAGATGAAGAAGATCAAGATTCATCTCCTTGCAGAATCCCATTCATCTCGCAGCATCCTAACATGTGATTTTCTTAGAATTTATGAAAAATCGACTAAGTCCGAGATGCCTTTAAGTAGGGATGCTGTATTAAGATGGAAGATGAAGAAGATCAAGATTCATCTCCTTGCAGCATCCCATTCATCTCGCAGCATCCTAACATGTGATTTTCTTAGAATTTATGAAAAATCGACTAAGTCCGAGATGCCTTTAAGTAGGGATGCTGTTTTGAGATGGGAGATAAAGAAGATCAAGATTCATCTCCACGCAGCATCCCATTCATCTCGCAGCATCCTAACATATGAATTTCTAAGAATTTATGAAAAATCGACTAAGTCCGAGATGCCTTTAAGTAGGGATGCTGTATTAAGACGGGAGATGAAGAAGATCAATATTCATCTCCATGCAGCATCCCATTCATCTCGCAGCATCCTATCATATGTTTTTCTTAGAATTTATGAAAAATCGACTAAGTCCTAGATGCCTTTAAGTAGGGATGCTGTATTAAGATGGGAGATGAAGAAGATCAAGATTCATCTCCATGCAGCATCCCATTCATCTCGCAGCATCCTAACATATGTTTTTCTAAAAATTTATAAAAAATCGACTAAGTCCGAGATGCCTTTAAGCAGGGATGCTGTATTAAGACGGGAGATGAAGAAGATCAATATTCATCTCATATTCATGCTGTATTGAGATGGGAGATGAAAAAGATCAAGATTCATCTCCATGCAGCATCCCATTCATCTCGCAGCATCCTTACATATGAATTTCTTAGAATTTATGAAAAATCGACTAAGTCCGAGATGCCATCAAGTAGGGATGCTGTGTTGAGATGGGAGATGAAGAAGATCAAGATTCATCTCCATGCAGCATCCCATTCATCTCGCAGCATCCTAACATATGTTTTTCTTAGAATTTATGAAAAATCGACTAAGTCCGAGATGCCTTTAAGCAGGGATGCTGTATTGAGATGGGAGATGAAGAAGATCAAGATTCATCTCCATGCAGCATCCCATTCATCTCGCAGCATCCTAACATATGTTTTTCTTAGAATTTATGAAAAATCGACTAAGTCCGAGATGCCTTTAAGTAGGGATGCTCTATTAAGATGGGAGATGAAGAAGATCAAGATTCATCTCCATGCAGCATCTCATTCATCTCGCAGCATCCTAACATATGTTTTTCTTAGAATTTATGAAAAATCGACTAAGTCCAAGATGCCTCTAAGTAGGGATGCTGTATTAAGATGGGAGATGAAGAAGATCAAGATTCATCTCCATGCAGCATCCCATTCATCTCGCAGCATCCTAACATATGTTTTTCTTAGAATTTATGAAAATTCGACTAAGTCCGAGATGCCTTTAAGTAGGGATGCTGTATTGAGATGTGAGATGAAGAAGATCAAGATTCATCTCCATGCAGCATCCCATTCATCTCGCAGCATCCTAACATATGTTTTTCTTAGAATTTATGAAAAATCGACTAAGTCCGAGATGCCTTTAAGTAGGGATGCTGTATTAAGATGGGAGATGAAGAAGATCAAGATTCATCTCCATGCAGCATCCCATTCATCTCGCAGCATCCTAACATATGAATTTCTATGAATTTATGAAAAATCGACTAAGTCCGAGATGCCTTTAAGTAGGGATGCTGTATTGAGATGGGAGATGTAGGAGATCAAGGTCCATCTCAATGCAGCATCCCATTCATCTCGCAGCATCCTAACATATGAATTTCTTAGAATTTATGAAAAATCGACTAAGTCCGAGATGCCTTTAAGTAGGGATGCTGTATTGAGATGGGAGATGTAGGAGATCAAGATTCATCTCAATGCAGCATCCCATTCATCTTGCAGCATCCAAACATATGTTTTTCTTAGAATTTATGAAAAATCGACTAAGTCCGAGATGCCTTTAAGAAGGGATGCTGTATTGAAATGGGAGATGAAGAAGATCAAGATTCATCTCCAGGCAGAATCCCATTCATCTCCCAGCATCCTAACAAATGAATTTCTTAGAATTTATGAAAAATCGACTAAGTCCGAGATGCCCTTAAGTAGGGATGCTGTATGAAGATGGGAGATGAAGAAGATCAAGATTCATCTCCATGCAGCTTCTCATTTATCTCGCAGCATCCTAACATATGTTTTTCTTAGAATTTTAGAAAAATCGACTAAGTCCGAGATGCCTTTAAGTAGGGATGCTGTATTAAGATGGAAGATGAAGAAGATCAAGATTCATCTCCATGCAGCATCCCATTCATCTCCCAGCATCCTAACATATGTTTTTCTTAGAATTTATGAAAAATCGACTAAGTCCGAGATGCCTTCAAGTAGGGATGCTGTATTAAGATGGGAGATGAAGAAGATCAAGATTTATCTCCATGCAGCATCCCATTCATCTCCCAGCATCCTAACATATGTTTTTCTAAGAATTTATGAAAAATCGACTAAGTCCGAGATGCCTTTAAGAAGGGATGCTGTAATGAGATGGGAGATGAAGAAGATCAAGAATCATCTCCATGCAGCATCCCATACATCTCGCAGCATCCTAACATATGAATTTCTTAGAATTTATGAAAAATCGACTAAGTCCGAGATGCCTTTAAGTAGGGATGCTGTAATGAGATGGGAGATGAAGAAGATCAAGAATCATCTCCATGCAGCATCCCATTCATCTCGCAGCATCCTAACATATGAATTTCTTAGAATTTATGAAAAATCTACTAAGTCCGAGATGCCTTTAAGTAGGGTTGCTGTATTAAGATGGGAGATGAAGAAGGTCAAGATTCATCCCAATGCAGCATCCCATTCATCTCCCAGCATCCTAACATATGAATTTCTTAGAATTTATGAAAAATCGACTAAGTCCGAGATGCCTTTAAGTAGGGATGCTGTATTGAGATGGGAGATGAAGAAGATCAAGATTCATCTCCATGCAGCATCCCATTCATCTCCCAGCATCCTAACATATGAATTTCTTAGAATTTATGAAAAATCGACTAGGTCCGAGATGCCTTTAAGTAGGGATGCTGTATTAAGATGGGAGATGTAGGAGATCAAGATGCATCTCCATGCAGCATCCCATTCATCTCCCAGCATCCTAACATATGAATTCTTTAGAATTTATGAAAAATCGACTAAGTCCGAGATGCCTTTAAGTAGGGATGCTGTATTAAGATGGGAGATGAAGAAGATCAAGATTCATCTCCATGCAGCAGCCCATTCATCTCCCAGCATCCTTACATATGAATTTCTATGAATTTATGAAAAATCGACTAAGTCCGAGATGCCTTTAAGTAGGGATGCTGTATTAAGATGGGAGATAAAGAAGATCAAGAATCATCTCCATGCAGCATCCCATTCATCTCCCAGCATCCTAACATATGAATTTCTTAGAATTTATGAAAAATCGACTAAGTCCGAGATGCCTTTAAGTAGGGATGCTGTATTAAGATGGGAGATGAAGAAGACCAAGATTCATCTCCATGCAGCATCCCATTCATCTCGCAGCATCCTAACATATGAATTTCTTAGAATTTATGAAAAATCGACTAAGTCCGAGATGGCTTTAAGTAGGGATGCTGTATTAAGATGGGAGATGTAGGAGATCAAGATGCATCTCCATGCAGCATCCCATTTATCTTCCAGCATCCTAACATATGAATTTCTTAGAATTTATGAAAAATCGACTAAGTCCGAGATGGCTTTAAGTAGGGATGCTGTATTAAGATGGGAGATGGAGAAGATCAAGATTCATCTCCATGCAGCATCCCATTCATCTCCCAGCATCCTAACATATGAATTTCTTAGAATTTATGAAAAATCGAATAAGTCCGAGATGCCTTTAAGTAGGGATGCTGTATTAAGATGGGAGATGAAGAAGACCAAGATTCATCTCCATGCAGCATCCCATTCATCTCGCAGCATCCTAACATATGAATTTCTATGAATTTATGAAAAATCGACTAAGTCCGAGATGCCTTTAAGTAGGGATGCTGTATTGAGATGAGAGATGTAGGAGATCAAGATTCATCTCCATGCAGCATCCCATTCATCTCGCAGCATCCTAACATATGAATTTCTATGAATTTATGAAAAATCGACTAAGTCCGAGATGCCTTTAAGTAGGGATGCTGTATTGAGATGGGAGATGTAGGAGATCAAGATTCATCTCCATGCAGCATCCCATTTATCTCCCAGCATCCTTACATATGAATTTCTTAGAATTTATGAAAAATCGACTAAGTCCGAGATGCCTTTAAGTAGGGATGCTGTATTAAGATGGGAGATGAAGAAGACCAAGATTCATCTCCATGCAGCATCCCATTCATCTCGCAGCATCCTAACATATGAATTTCTATGAATTTATGAAAAATCGACTAAGTCCGAGATGCCTTTAAGTAGGGATGCTGTATTGAGATGGGAGATGTAGGAGATCAAGATTCATCTCCATGCAGCATCCCATTTATCTCCCAGCATCCTTACATATGAATTTCTATGAATTTATGAAAAATCGACTAAGTCCGAGATGCCTTTAAGTAGGGATGCTGTATTAAGATGGGAGATGGAGAAGATCAAGATTCATCTCCATGCAGCATCCCATTCATCTTCCAGCATCCTAACATATGAATTTCTATGAATTTATGAAAAATCGAATAAGTCCGAGATGCCTTTAAGTAGGGAAGCTGTATTAAGATGGGAGATGAGGAAGATCAAGATTCATCTCCATGCAGCATCTCATTCATCCGCCAGCATCCTAACATATGAATTTCTTAGAATTTATGAAAAATCGACTAAGTCCGAGATGGCTTTAAGTAGGGATGCTGTATTAAGATGGGAGATGTAGGAGATCAAGATGCATCTCCATGCAGCATCCCATTTATCTTCCAGCATCCTAACATATGAATTTCTTAGAATTTATGAAAAATCGACTAAGTCCGAGATGGCTTTAAGTAGGGATGCTGTATTAAGATGGGAGATGGAGAAGATCAAGATTCATCTCCATGCAGCATCCCATTCATCTCCCAGCATCCTAACATATGAATTTCTTAGAATTTATGAAAAATCGAATAAGTCCGAGATGCCTTTAAGTAGGGATGCTGTATTAAGATGGGAGATGAAGAAGACCAAGATTCATCTCCATGCAGCATCCCATTCATCTCGCAGCATCCTAACATATGAATTTCTATGAATTTATGAAAAATCGACTAAGTCCGAGATGCCTTTAAGTAGGGATGCTGTATTGAGATGGGAGATGTAGGAGATCAAGATTCATCTCCATGCAGCATCCCATTTGTCTCCCAGCATCCTTACATATGAATTTCTATGAATTTATGAAAAATCGACTAAGTCCGAGATGCCTTTAAGTAGGGATGCTGTATTAAGATGGGATATGTAGGAGATCAAGATTCATCTCCATGCAGCATCCCATTTATCTCCCAGCATCCTAACATATGAATTTCTTAGAATTTATGAAAAATCGACTAAGTCCGAGATGCCTTTAAGTAGGGATGCTGTATTAAGATGGGAGATGTAGGAGATCCAGATTCATCTCCATGCAGCATCCCATTCATCTCGCAGCATCCTAACATATGAATTTCTATGAATTTATGAAAAATCGACTAAGTCCGAGATGCCTTGAAGTAGGGATGCTGTATTGAGATGGGAGATGTAGGAGATCAAGATTCATCTCCATGCAGCATCCCATTCATCTCCCAGCATCCTAACATATGAATTTCTTAGAATTTATGAAAAATCGACTAAGTCCGAGATGCCTTTAAGTAGGGATGCTGTATTAAGATGGGAGATGAAGAAGATCAAGATTCATCTCCATGCAGCATCCCATTCATCTCCCAGCATCCTAACATATGAATTTCTATGAATTTATGAAAAATCGACTAAGTCCGAGATGCCTTTAAGTAGGGATGCTGTATTGAGATGGGAGATGTAGGAGATTAAGATTCATCTCCATGCAGCATCCCATTCATCTTTCAGCATCCTAACATATGAATTTCTTAGAATTTATGAAAAATCGACTAAGTCCGAGATGCCTTTAAGTAGGGATGCTGTATTAAGATGGGAGATGAAGAAGATCAAGATTCATCTCCATGCAGCATCCCATTCATCTCCCAGCATCCTAACATATGAATTTCTATGAATTTATGAAAAATCGACTAAGTCCGAGATGCCTTTAAGTAGGGATGCTGTATTGAGATGAGAGATGTAGGAGATCAAGATTCATCTCCATGCAGCATCCCATTCATCTCGCAGCATCCTAACATATGAATTTCTATGAATTTATGAAAAATCGACTTAGTCCGAGATGGCTTTAAGTAGGGATGCTGTATTGAGATGAGAGATGTAGGAGATCAAGATTCATCTCCATGCAGCATCCCATTCATCTCCCAGCATCCTAACATATGAATTTCTTAGAATTTATGAAAAATCGACGAAGTCCGAGATGGCTTTAAGTAGGGATGCTGTATTAAGATGGGAGATGTAGGAGATCAAGATTCATCTCCATGCAGCATCCCATTCATCTCCCAGCATCCTAACATATGAATTTCTTAGAATTTATGAAAAATCGACTAAGTCCGAGATGCCTTTAAGTAGGGATGCTGTATTAAGATCGGAGATGAAGAAGATCAAGATTCATCTCCATGCAGCATCCCATTCATCTCGCAGCATCCTAACATATGTTTTTCTTAGAATTTATGAAAAATCGACTAAGTCCGAGATGCATTTAAGTAGGGATGCTGTATTAAGATGGGAGATGAAGAAGATCAAGATTCATCTCCATGCAGCATCCCATTCATCTCGCAGCATCCTAACATATGTTTTTCTTAGAATTTATGAAAAATCGACTAAGTCCGAGATGCATTTAAGTAGGGATGCTGTATTAAGATGGGAGATGAAGAAGATCAAGATGCATCTCCATGCAGCATCCCATTCATCTCCCAGCATCCTAACATATGAATTTCTTAGAATTTATGAAAAATCGACTAAGTCCGAGATGCCTTTAAGTAGGGATGCTGTATTAAGATGGGAGATGAAGAAGATCAAGATTCATCTCCATGCAGCATCCCATTCATCTCCCAGCATCCTAACATATGAATTTCTATGAATTTATGAAAAATCGACTAAGTCCGAGATGCCTTTAAGTAGGGATGCTGTATTGAGATGGGAGATGTAGGAGATCAAGATTCATCTCCATGCAGCATCCCATTCATCTCCCAGCATCCTAACATATGAATTTCTTAGAATTTATGAAAAATCGACTGAGTCCGAGATGCCTTTAAGTAGGGATGCTGTATTAAGATGGGAGATGAAGAAGATCACGATTCATCTCCATGCAGCATCCCATTCATCTCGCAGCATCCTAACATATGTTTTTCTATGTATCTATGAAAAATCAACTAAGTCCGAGATGCCTTTAAGTAGGGATGCTGTATTAAGATGGGAGATGTAGAAGATCAAGATTCATCTCCATGCAGCATCCCATTCATCTTTCAGCATCCTAACATATGAATTTCTTAGAATTTATGAAAAATCGACTAAGTCCGAGATGCATTTAAGTAGGGATGCTGTATTAAGATGGGAGATGAAGAAGATCAAGATTCATCTCCATGCAGCATCCCATTCATCTCGCAGCATCCTAACATATGTTTTTCTTAGAATTTATGAAAAATCGACTAAGTCCGAGATGCATTTAAGTAGGGATGCTGTATTAAGATGGGAGATGAAGAAGATCAAGATGCATCTCCATGCAGCATCCCATTCATCTCCCAGCATCCTAACATATGAATTTCTTAGAATTTATGAAAAATCGACTAAGTCCGAGATACCCTTAAGTAGGGATGCTGTATTAAGATGGGAGATGAAGAAGATCAAGATGCATCTCCATGCAGCATCCCATGCATCTCGCAGCATCCTAACATATGAATTTCTATGAATTTATGAAAAATCGACTAAGTCCGAGATGGCTTTAAGTAGGGATGCTGTATTGAGATGGGAGATGTAGGAGATCAAGATTCATCTCCATGCAGCATCCCATTCATCTCCATGCAGCATCCCATTCATCTCGCAGCATCCTAACATATGTTTTTCTTAGAATTTATGAAAAATCGACTAAGTCCGAGATGCCTTTAAGTAGGGATGCTGTATTAAGATAGGAGATGAAGAAGATCAAGATTCATCTCCATGCAGCATCCCATTCATCTCGCAGCATCCTAACATATGAATTTCTTAGAATATATGAAAAATCGACTAACTCCGAGATGCCTTTAAATAGGGATGCTGTATTAAGATTGGAGATGAAGAAGATCAAGATTCATCTCCACGCAGCATCATATTCATCTCGCAGCATCCTAACATATTTTTTTTTAGAATTTATGAAAAATCGACTAAGTCCGAGATGCCTTTAAGTAGGGATGCTGTATTAAGATGGGAGATGGAGAAGATCAAGATTCATCTCCATGCAGCATCCCATTCATCTCCCAGCATCCTAACATATGAATTTCTTAGAATTTATGAAAAATCGACTAAGTCCGAGATGCCTTTAAGTAGGGATGCTGTATTAAGATTGGAGATGAAGAAGATCAAGATTCATCTCCATGCAGCATCCCATTCATCTCCCAGCATCCTAACATATGAATTTCTTAGAACTTATGAAAAATCGACTAAGTCCGAGATGCCTTTAAGTAGGGATGCTGTATTAAAATGGGAGATGTAGAAGATCAAGATTCATCTCCATGCAGCATCCCATTCATCTCGCAACATCCTAACATATGTTTTTCTTAGAATTTATGAAAAATCGACTAAGTCCGAGATGGCTTTAAGTAGGGATGCTGTATTAAGATGGGATATGTAGGAGATCAAGATTCATCTCCATGCAGCATCCCATTTATCTCCCAGCATCCTAACATATGAATTTCTTAGAATTTATGAAAAATCGACTAAGTCCGAGATGCCTTTAAGTAGGGATGCTGTATTAAGATGGGAGATGTAGGAGATCCAGATTCATCTCCATGCAGCATCCCATTCATCTCCCAGCATCCTAACATATGAATTTCTTAGAATTTATGAAAAATCGACTAAGTCCGAGATGCCTTTAAGTAGGGATGCTGTATTGAGATGAGAGATGTAGGAGATCAAGATTCATCTCCATGCAGCATCCCATTCATCTCGCAGCATCCTAACATATGAATTTCTATGAATTTATGAAAAATCGACTAAGTCCGAGATGCCTTTAAGTAGGGATGCTGTATTGAGATGGGAGATGTAGGAGATCAAGATTCATCTCCATGCAGCATCCCATTCATCTCCCAGCATCCTAACATATGTTTTTCTATGAATTTATGAAAAATCGACTAAGTCCGAGATGCCTTTAAGTAGGGATGCTGTATTGAGATGGGAGATGTAGGAGATTAAGATTCATCTCCATGCAGCATCCCATTCATCTCCCAGCATCCTAACATATGAATTTCTTAGAATTTATGAAAAATCGACTAAGTCCGAGATGGCTTTAAGTAGGGATGCTGTATTAAGATGGGAGATGTAGGAGATCAAGATGCATCTCCATGCAGCATCCCATTCGTCTCCCAGCATCCTAACATATGAATTTCTTAGAATTTATGAAAAATCGACTAAGTCCGAGATGGCTTTAAGTAGGGATGCTGTATTAAGATCGGAGATGAAGAAGATCAAGATTCATCTCCATGCAGCATCCCATTCATCTCCCAGCATCCTAACATATGAATTTCTTAGAATTTATGAAAAATCGACTAAGTCCGAGATGGCTTTAAGTAGGGATGCTGTATTAAGATGGGATATGTAGGAGATCAAGATTCATCTCCATGCAGCATCCCATTTATCTCCCAGCATCCTAACATATGAATTTCTTAGAATTTATGAAAAATCGACTAAGTCCGAGATGCCTTTAAGTAGGGATGCTGTATTAAGATGGGAGATGTAGGAGATCCAGATTCATCTCCATGCAGCATCCCATTCATCTCCCAGCATCCTAACATATGAATTTCTTAGAATTTATGAAAAATCGACTAAGTCCGAGATGCCTTTAAGTAGGGATGCTGTATTAAGATGGGAGATGAAGAAGATCAAGATTCATCTCCATGCAGCATCCCATTCATCTCCCAGCATCCTAACATATGAATTTCTATGAATTTATGAAAAATCGACTAAGTCCGAGATGCCTTTAAGTAGGGATGCTGTATTAAGATGGGAGATGAAGAAGATCAAGATTCATCTCCATGCAGCATCCCATTCATCTCCCAGCATCCTAACATATGAATTTCTTAGAATTTATGAAAAATCGACTAAGTCCGAGATGCCTTTAAGCAGGGATGCTGTATTGAGATGGGAGATGTAGAAGATCAAGATTCATCTCCATGCAGCATCCCATTCACCTCGCAGCATCCTAACATATGAATTTCTTAGAATTTATGAAAAATCGACTAAGTCCGAGATGCCTTTAAGTAGGGATGCTGTATCGAGATGGGAGATGTAGAAGATCAAGATTCATCTCCATGCAGCATCCCATTCATCTCGCAGCATCCTAACATATTGTTTTCTTAGAATTTATGAAAAATCGACTAAGTCCGAGATGCCTTTAAGTAGGGATGCTGTATCGAGATGGGAAATGAAGAAGATCAAGATTCATCTCCATGCAGCATCCCATTCATCTCGCAGCATCCTAACATATGTTTTTCTTAGAATTTATGAAAAATCGACTAAGTCCGAGATGCCTTTAAGTAGGGATGCTGTATCGAGATGGGAGATGAAGAAGATCAAGATTCATCTCCATGCAGCATCCCATTCATCTCGCAGCATCCTAACATATGAATTTCTAAGAATTTATGAAAAATTGACTAAGTCCGAGATGCCTTTAAGTAGGGATGCTGTATCGAGATGGGAGATGTAGAAGATCAAGATTCATCTCCATGCAGCATCCCATTCATCTCGCAGCATCCTAACATATTGTTTTCTTAGAATTTATGAAAAATCGACTAAGTCCGAGATGCCTTTAAGTAGGGATGCTGTATCGAGATGGGAAATGAAGAAGATCAAGATTCATCTCCATGCAGCATCCCATTCATCTCGCAGCATCCTAACATATGTTTTTCTAAGAATTTATGAAAAATAGACTAAGTCCGAGATGCCTTTAAGTAGGAATGCTGTATTAAGATGGGAGATGTAGAAGATCAAGATTTATCTCCATGCAGCATCCCATTCATCTTGCAGCATCCTAACATATGTTTTTCTTAGAATTTATGAAAAATCGACTAAGTCCGAAATGCCTTTAAGTATGGATGCTGTATTAAGATGGGAGATGAAGAAGATCAAGGTTCATCTCCATGCAGCATCCCATTCATCTCGCAGCATCCTTCCATATGTTTTTCTTAGAATTTATGAAAAATCGACTAAGTCCGAGATGCCTTCAAGTAGGGATGCTGTATTGAGATGGGAGATGAAGAAGATCAAGATTCATCTCCATGCAGCATCCCATTCATCTCGCAGCATCCTAACATATGAATTTCTTAGAATTTATGAAAAATCGACTAAGTCCGAGATTCCTTTAAGTAGGGATGCTGTATTAAGATGGGAGATGGAGAAGATCAAGATTCATCTCCATGCAGCATCCCATTCATCTCGCAGCATCCTAACATATGTTTTTCTTAGAATTTATGAAAAATTGACTAAGTCCGAGATGCATTTAAGTAGGGATGCTGTATTAAGATGGGAGATGAAGAAGATCAAGATTCATCTCCATGCAGCATCCCATTCATCTCCCAGCATCCTAACATATGAATTTCTTAGAATTTATGAAAAATCGACTAAGTCCGAGATGCCTTTAAGTAGGGATGCTGTATTAAGATGGGAGATGAAGAAGATCAAGAATCATCTCCATGCAGCATCCCATTCATCTCGCAGCATCCTAACATATGAATTTCTATGAATTTATGAAAAATCGACTAAGTCCGAGATGCCTTTAAGTAGGGATGCTGTATTGAGATGGGAGATGTAGGAGATCCAGATTCATCTCCATGCAGCATCCCATTCATCTCCCAGCATCCTAACATATGAATTTCTTAGAATTTATGAAAAATCGACTAAGTCCGAGATGCCTTCAAGTAGGGATGCTGTATTAAGATGGGAGATGAAGAAGATCAAGATTCATCTCCATGCAGCATCCCATTCATCTCCCAGCATCCTAACATATGAATTTCTTAGAATTTATGAAAAATCGACTAAGTCCGAGATGGCTTTAAGTAGGGATGCTGTATTAAGATGGGAGATGTAGGAGATCAAGATTCATCTCCATGCAGCATCCCATTCATCTCGCAGCATCCTCACATATGAATTTCTATGAATTTATGAAAAATCGACTAAGTCCGAGATGCCTTTAAGTAGGGATGCTGTATTGAGATGGGAGATGTAGGAGATCAAGATTCATCTCCATGCAGCATCCCATTCATCTCCCAGCATCCTAACATATGTTTTTCTAAGAATTTATGAAAAATCGACTAAGTCCGAGATGCCTTTAAGTAGGGATGCTGTATTAAGATGGGAGATGAAGAAGATCAAGATTCATCTCCATGCAGCATCCCATTTATCTCGCAGCATCCTAACATATGTTTTTCTTAGAATTTATGAAAAATCGACTTAGTCCGAGATGCCTTTAAGTAGGGATGCTGTATTGAGATGGGAGATGTAGCAGATCAAGATTCATCTCCATGCAGCATCTCATTCATCTCGCAGCATCCAAACATATGCATTTCTTAGAATTTATGAAAAATCGACTAAGTCCGAGATGCCCTTAAGTAGGGATGCTGTATTAAGATGGGAGATGTTGAAGATCAAGATTCATCTCCATGCAGCATCCCATTCATCTCGCAGCATCCTAACATATGAATTTCTTAGAATTTATGAAAAATCGACTAAGTCCGAGATGCCTTTAAGTAGGGATGCTGTATTAAGATGGGAGATGTAGGAGATCAAGATCCCATTCATCTCCCAGCATCCTAACATGTAAATTTCTTAGAGTTTAAGAAAAATCGACTAAGTCCGAGATGCCTCTAAGTAGGGATGCTGTATTAAGATGGGAGATGAAGAAGATCAAGATTCATCTCCATGCAGCATCCCATTCCTCTCGCAGCATCCTAACATATGTTTCTCTCAGAATTTATGAAAAATCGACTAAGTCCGAGATGCCTTTAAGTAGAGATGCTGTATCGAGATGGGAGATGAAGAAGATCAAGATTCATCTCCATGCAGCATCCCATTCATCTCGCAGCATCCTAACATATGAATTTCTTAGAATTTATGAAAAATCGACTCAGTCTGAGATGCCTTTAAGTAGGGATGCTGTATTTAGATGGGAAATGTAGAAGATCAAGATTCATCTCAATGCAGCATCCCATTCGTCTCCCAGCATCCTAACATATGTTTTTCTTAGAATTTATGAAAAATCAACTAAGTCCGAGATCCCTTCAAGTAGGGATGCTGTATTAAGATGGGAGATGAAGAAGATCAAGATTCATCTCAATGCAGCATCCCATTCGTCTTCCAGCATCCTAACATATGTTTTTCTTAGAATTTATGAAAAATCGACTAAGTCCGAGATGCCTTTAAGTAGGGATGCTGTATTGAGATGGGAGATGTAGAAGATCAAGATTCATCTCCATGCAGCATCCCATTCATCTCGCAGCATCCTAACATATGTTTTTCTTAGCATTTATGAAAAATCGACTAAGTCCGAGATGCCTTTAAGTAGGGATGCGGTATTAAGATGCGAGATGAAGAAGATCAATATTCATCTCCATGCAGCATCCCATTCATCTCGCAGCATCCTAACATATGTTTTTCTTAGAATTTATGAAAAATCGACTAAGTCCGAGATGCCTTTAAGTAGTGATGCTGTATTGAGATGGGAGTTGTAGGAGATCAAGATTCATCTCCATGCAGCATCCCATTCATCTCGCAGCATCCTAACATATGTTTTTCTTAGAATTTATGAAAAATCAACTAAGTCCGAGATGCCTTTAAGTAGGGATGCTGTATTAAGATGGGAGATGAAGAAGATCAACATTCATCTCCCTGCAGCATCTCATTCATCTCGCAGCATCCTAACATATGTTTTTCTTAGCATTTATGAAAAATCGACTAAGTCCGAGATGCCTTTAAGTAGGGATGCGGTATTAAGATGCGAGATGAAGAAGATCAATATTCATCTCCATGCAGCATCCCATTCATCTCGCAGCATCCTAACATATGAATTCTATGAATTTATGAAAAATCGACTAAGTCCGAGATGCCTTTAAGTAGGGATGCTGTATTGAGATGGGAGATGTAGGAGATCAAGATTCATCTCCATGCAGCATCCCATTCATCTCCCAGCATCCTAACATATGAATTTCTTAGAATTTATGAAAAATCGACTAAGTCCGAGATGGCTTTAAGTAGGGATGCTGTATTAAGATGGGAGATGTAGGAGATCAAGATTCATCTCCATGCAGCATCCCATTCATCTCCCAGCATCCTAACATATGAATTTCTTAGAATTTATGAAAAATCGACTAAGTCCGAGATGCCTTTAAGTAGGGATGCTGTATTAAGATGGGAGATGAAGAAGATCAAGATTCATCTCCATGCAGCATCCCATTCATCTCGCAGCATCCTAACATATGTTTTTCTTAGAATTTATGAAAAATCGACTAAGTCCGAGATGCATTTAAGTAGGGATGCTGTATTAAGATGGGAGATGAAGAAGATCAAGATTCATCTCCATGCAGCATCCCATTCATCTCGCAGCATCCTAACATATGTTTTTCTTAGAATTTATGAAAAATCGACTA
The DNA here is from genome assembly GCF_943734765.1 of Anopheles ziemanni. Taxonomy (NCBI): domain Eukaryota; kingdom Metazoa; phylum Arthropoda; class Insecta; order Diptera; family Culicidae; genus Anopheles; species Anopheles ziemanni. The sequence goes on along the minus strand of NW_026689793.1, from coordinate 139,488 downwards.
AGTCCGAGATGCATTTAAGTAGGGATGCTGTATTAAGATGGGAGATGAAGAAGATCAAGATTCATCTCCATGCAGCATCCCATTCATCTCGCAGCATCCTAACATATGTTTTTCTTAGAATTTATGAAAAATCGACTAAGTCCGAGATGGCTTTAAGTAGGGATGCTGTATTGAGATGAGAGATGAAGAAGATCAATATTCATCTCCATGCAGCATCCCATTCATCTCGCAGCATCCTAACATATGAATTTCTATGAATTTATGAAAAATCGACTAAGTCCGAGATGCCTTTAAGTAGGGATGCTGTATTGAGATGGGAGATGTAGGAGATCAAGATTCATCTCCATGCAGCATCCCATTCATCTCCCAGCATCCTAACATATGAATTTCTTAGAATTTATGAAAAATCGACTAAGTCCGAGATGCCTTTAAGTAGGGATGCTGTATTAAGATGGGAGATGAAGAAGATCAAGATTCATCTCCATGCAGCATCCCATTCATCTCGCAGCATCCTAACATATGTTTTTCTTAGAATTTATGAAAAATCGACTAAGTCCGAGATGCCTTTAAGTAGGGATGCTGTATTAAGATGGGAGATGAAGAAGATCAAGATTCATCTCCATGCAGCATCCCATTCATCTCGCAGCATCCTAACATATGTTTTTCTTAGAATTTATGAAAAATCGACTAAGTCCGAGATGCATTTAAGTAGGGATGCTGTATTAAGATGGGAGATGAAGAAGATCAAGATTCATCTCCATGCAGCATCCCATTCATCTCGCAGCATCCTAACATATGTTTTTCTTAGAATTTATGAAAAATCGACTAAGTCCGAGATGGCTTTAAGTAGGGATGCTGTATTGAGATGAGAGATGTAGGAGATCAAGATTCATCTCCATGCAGCATCCCATTCATCTCGCAGCATCCTAACATATGAATTTCTATGAATTTATGAAAAATCGACTAAGTCCGAGATGCCTTTAAGTAGGGATGCTGTATTGAGATGGGAGATGTAGGAGATCAAGATTCATCTCCATGCAGCATCCCATTCATCTCGCAGCATCCTAACATATGAATTTCTATGAATTTATGAAAAATCGACTAAGTCCGAGATGCCTTTAAGTAGGGATGCTGTATTGAGATGGGAGATGTAGGAGATCAAGATTCATCTCCATGCAGCATCCCATTCATCTCCCAGCATCCTAACATATGAATTTCTATGAATTTATGAAAAATCGACTAAGTCCGAGATGCCTTTAAGTAGGGATGCTGTATTGAGATGGGAGATGTAGGAGATCAAGATTCATCTCCATGCAGCATCCCATTCATCTCGCAGCATCCTAACATATGAATTTCTATGAATTTATGAAAAATCAACTTAGTCCGAGATGGCTTTAAGTAGGGATGCTGTATTAAGATGGGAGATGTAGGAGATCAAGATGCATCTCCATGCAGCATCCCATTCATCTCGCAGCATCCTAACATATGTTTTTCTTAGAATTTATGAAAAATCGACTAAGTCCGAGATGCATTTAAGTAGGGATGCTGTATTAAGATGGGAGATGAAGAAGATCAAGATTCATCTCCATGCAGCATCCCATTCATCTCGCAGCATCCTAACATATGTTTTTCTTAGAATTTATGAAAAATCGACTAAGTCCGAGATGCCTTTAAGTAGGGATGCTGTATTAAGATGGGAGATGAAGAAGATCAAGATTCATCTCCATGCAGCATCCCATTCATCTCGCAGCATCCTAACATATGTTTTTCTTAGAATTTATGAAAAATCGACTTAGTCCGAGATGCCTTTAAGTAGGGATGCTGTATTAAGACGGGAGATGAAGAAGATCAAGATTCATCTCCATGCAGCATCCCATTCATCTCGCAGCATCCTAACATATGTTTTTCTTAGAATTTATGAAAAATCGACTAAGTCCGAGATGCCATCAAGTAGGGATGCTGTATTAAGATGGGAGATGAAGAAGATCAAGATTCATCTCCATGCAGCATCCCATTCATCTCCCAGCATCCTAACATATGGTTTTCTTAGAATTTACAAAAAATCGACTAAGTCCGAGATGCCTTTAAGTAGGGATGCTGTATTAAGATGGGAGATGAAGAAGATCAAGATTCATCTCCATGCAGCATCCCATTTATCTCGCAGCCTTCTTACATATGTTTTTCTAAGAATTTATGAAAAATCGACTAAGTCCGAGATGCCTTTAAGTAGGAATGCTGTATTAAGATGGGAGATGAAGAAGATCAAGATTCATCTCCATGCAGCATCCCGTTCATCTCGCAGCATCCTAACATATGTTTTTCTTAGAATTTATGAAAAATAGACTAAGTCCGAGATGCCTTTAAGTAGGGATGCTGTATTAAGATGGGAGATGAAGAAGATCAAGATTCATCTGCATGCAGCATCCCATTCATCTCCCAGCATCCTAACATATGAATTTCTATGAATTTATGAAAAATCGACTAAGTCCGAGATGCCTTTAAGTAGGGATGCTGTATTGAGATGAGAGATGTAGGAGATCAAGATTCATCTCCATGCAGCATCCCATTCATCTCGCAGCATCCTAACATATGAATTTCTATGAATTTATGAAAAATCGACTAAGTCCGAGATGCCTTTAAGTAGGGATGCTGTATTGAGATGGGAGATGTAGGAGATCAAGATTCATCTCCATGCAGCATCCCATTCATCTCCCAGCATCCTAACATATGAATTTCTTAGAATTTATGAAAAATCGACTAAGTCCGAGATGGCTTTAAGTAGGGATGCTGTATTAAGATGGGAGATGTAGGAGATCAAGATTCATCTCCATGCAGCATCCCATTCATCTCCCAGCATCCTAACATATCAATTTCTTAGAATTTATGAAAAATCGACTAAGTCCGAGATGCCTTTAAGTAGGGATGCTGTATTAAGATGGGAGATGAAGAAGATCAAGATTCATCTCCATGCAGCATCCCATTCATCTCGCAGCATCCTAACATATGTTTTTCTTAGAATTTATGAAAAATCGACTAAGTCCGAGATGCATTTAAGTAGGGATGCTGTATTAAGATGGGAGATGAAGAAGATCAAGATTCATCTCCATGCAGCATCCCATTCATCTCGCAGCATCCTAACATATGTTTTTCTTAGAATTTATGAAAAATCGACTAAGTCCGAGATGGCTTTAAGTAGGGATGCTGTATTGAGATGAGAGATGTAGGAGATCAAGATTCATCTCCATGCAGCATCCCATTCATCTCGCAGCATCCTAACATATGAATTTCTATGAATTTATGAAAAATCGACTAAGTCCGAGATGCCTTTAAGTAGGGATGCTGTATTGAGATGGGAGATGTAGGAGATCAAGATTCATCTCCATGCAGCATCCCATTCATCTCGCAGCATCCTAACATATGAATTTCTATGAATTTATGAAAAATCGACTAAGTCCGAGATGCCTTTAAGTAGGGATGCTGTATTGAGATGGGAGATGTAGGAGATCAAGATTCATCTCCATGCAGCATCCCATTCATCTCCCAGCATCCTAACATATGAATTTCTATGAATTTATGAAAAATCGACTAAGTCCGAGATGCCTTTAAGTAGGGATGCTGTATTGAGATGGGAGATGTAGGAGATCAAGATTCATCTCCATGCAGCATCCCATTCATCTCGCAGCATCCTAACATATGAATTTCTATGAATTTATGAAAAATCAACTTAGTCCGAGATGGCTTTAAGTAGGGATGCTGTATTAAGATGGGAGATGTAGGAGATCAAGATGCATCTCCATGCAGCATCCCATTCATCTCGCAGCATCCTAACATATGTTTTTCTTAGAATTTATGAAAAATCGACTAAGTCCGAGATGCATTTAAGTAGGGATGCTGTATTAAGATGGGAGATGAAGAAGATCAAGATTCATCTCCATGCAGCATCCCATTCATCTCGCAGCATCCTAACATATGTTTTTTCTTAGAATTTATGAAAAATCGACTAAGTCCGAGATGCCTTTAAGTAGGGATGCTGTATTAAGATGGGAGATGAAGAAGATCAAGATTCATCTCCATGCAGCATCCCATTCATCTCGCAGCATCCTAACATATGTTTTTCTTAGAATTTATGAAAAATCGACTTAGTCCGAGATGCCTTTAAGTAGGGATGCTGTATTAAGACGGGAGATGAAGAAGATCAAGATTCATCTCCATGCAGCATCCCATTCATCTCGCAGCATCCTAACATATGTTTTTCTTAGAATTTATGAAAAATCGACTAAGTCCGAGATGCCATCAAGTAGGGATGCTGTATTAAGATGGGAGATGAAGAAGATCAAGATTCATCTCCATGCAGCATCCCATTCATCTTTTTTTTTTTGGGGAAGGTCTTTGTGGGTTTCGATCGGTGTCGAGTGCATGAGTCGTACCATGTGTTAAGGTGTTTCAAATGTGGCCAGTTTGGACACAAAAGTACCACTTGTAAAAATGAAGATACATGCTCACGCTGTGGTGAGGGTCACCGAACTGCAGAGTGCAAATCCGAGGTCCTAAAGTGCGTTAATTGTGTTAGAGCGAACGCTGATAGAAAGCTGAGACTCAATACGGATCATGCAGCAAATAGCAAAGACTGTCCATCATTCAAGAAACTTTTGGACAAAACTAAAGAGTTTTCTAGATAGCTATCACAGGCACCCAATAGGTCTACTGATTTTTTGTACCTAAACGTGGCTGGATTATCGTCCAGTTACATCATGCTAAAAAAGATGGTTGAGGACACGCAACCTATTTTGTTATTTGTCACTGAAACTCATATCGTAGATCCTGATGCCTTCGAACAGTATGGAATAAATGGGTTTAAAGTTGTAGCTTGTTTGTCCCACTCTCGTCACACGGGAGGTGTTGCGGTCTATGTCAGGGAATCGGTCTCCCTCGACGTGGTTGTTAATCAGTCGCGGGAGGGCAATTGGTTTCTGGGTATAGCAGTAACTTCTGGAGCAAAGGTTGGACGATATGGTTTGGTTTATCATTCACCTAGCTCAAGTAATGTGCGATTTTTGCAAGTGCTTGAAACGTGGCTGGATGAATTTGTGGAATTGGAAAAATTGAATATTATAGTCGGTGACTTTAATATTAACTGGCTGAATGCGTCTGAATCCATTCAACTGAAAAGACTCATGGATTCTATGGGTATGGTACAAAGGGTTGAACAAGCTACACGTATTTCAGGAAACAGTAGAACTTTAATCGACCATGTATTCAGCAGCGACGAATCACTAAAGACTTTTATATTCCCTGAACTTCGGATATCTGATCATGAGACTATTGGTTGGAGGTTTGCGAGTAGTCAGTGCTCGTCCAATAAAAAGCGTATAAAATGTTGGGACAGATATTCCAAAACTAATCTCCAAAGACTAGTGTCCGACGGCCTGAGTTTAGAAGCTCACAGCTTTGAAGAAAAAGCATATAGAATTGTTAATGTCCTTGAAAATAGTATGAAGGAATTGATTCATGAAAAAGAGATAAAAATAAACGACCATAAAAAGTGGTATACAAAAAGTTTAGATCGGTTAAAGTATAATCGGGACAAAAAGTATAAACAATTTTTAAGAAGTAATAGACCTGCAGATTGGGAGGCGTATAGACAACTCAGAAACAGGTATTCAAAGGAGATTAAGAATACGAGAAAACAATATTACGCCTCCAAAATTTTTGAAAACAGAAATAATAGTAAAGAACTTTGGAAGCTGCTAAAGGCATTACTGAAGCCTTCGAATGAAATTAAAAGTTCTAACATTAAATTTGATAATAGCATAATTTACGACGAACTGACTATTGCGCGGATGTTCAATCGGTATTTCGTGGACAGTGTCTTGGGTGTCCATCTTAGTATTGACCCTGAGGTCGAGCCGGTCGAGCTAAGTATGGCTGCTCCTGTGGAACATGAGTTTCATTTTCATCCAGTCGGTCTTGGCAAACTTAAGACAATATGTTTTGGCTTGAGGAAGACTGCTGGATTGTTTAATGTTAATTCTCAGGTTATACAGGACAGTTTTGAGGTCATTGGAATGGAGCTGCTCAGCATTGTGAATGAGTCCATCATGACTGGTAGTTTTCCCACCACGTGGAAAGAATCTGTGGTAATTCCTATTCCTAAAGTGCCTGGAACTATCGTTGCGGAGGAGTTCCGGCCCATTAACATGTTGAACATACTTGAAAAGGTTCTGGAAGTTGTTGTTAAGGAACAACTTGTAGAATACTTGACTTGTAACCAGTTGCTAATGCCGGAGCAGTCGGGATACCGGGAAGGTCATTCCTGCGAAACCGCTCTGAATCTGGTATTAGCTAAGTGGAAACATGTTATGGATCGTGGACATGTTATTCTTGCTGTCTTTTTGGATCTTAAAAGAGCGTTTGAGACTATATCGCGACCTCTACTTTTGGAGTGTTTGAAGAAGTTTGGTATCAGGGGAAAGGAGCTCAATTGGTTCGAAAATTACCTTCGGGGTAGAACCCAGAGGACCATGTTTGGGAGCTCTACTTCTGAAGCGTTAGAAAATACACTTGGAGTTCCACAGGGCAGTGTGCTGGGCCCGATTTTATTTATTTTATATATAAATGACATGAATAAGGTTTTGCAGCACTGCGATATAAATCTGTTTGCAGACGATACAGTAATTTTTGTCGATAATCAATCTAAATGCGAAGCTGTTAGACGTCTCAATGACGACCTTGCTGTCTTGAACAAATGGCTAAAATTTAAAAAGCTGAAATTAAATATGTCAAAAACTAATATGTTAGTGATTTCTCGTAGACCAGAAGTACTTCCGTCGCAGGTGAGCATAGGTGGTGTTCCGGTTAATGTAGTGCAGGAGACTAAGTACCTAGGAGTAATTATTGACGAGAAACTCAGGTTTACAGCCCACATTGACAGTTTGATTAAAAAAATGGCAAAGCGATGTGGCGTCTTGGGAAGATTAAGGAGTGACCTGAGCTTGGTTGGTAGAATTCAGTTGTACAATTCTCTAATTATGCCACACCTTGACTTTTGTTCGTCGATCCTGTTTCTTGCCACACAGACCCAGTTTAATAGGCTACAAAGATTGCAAAATAAAGCCATGCGATATGTACTGGGCTGTAATCGGTTCACTTCGTCTAATATAATGCTTGACATTCTGCAATGGATGTCAGTTAAACAGAGAGTTGTGTACCGCACCATGGTATTCATCCATAAGCTTCTCAAGGGTCATCTACCTGGATATTTGAGCGAGAGAGTGGAGCGAGGCTGTGATATCCATCGTCACTTTACCCGGAGAGCAAACGAACCGAGAGTGCCGAGCTATACGACGATTAGTGGCCGTAATTCTTTGTTTTTTAAAGGTGTTCAGTATTACAATAAACTACCAATCACAATTGTCAGTGCGGGTACACTACCTGAGTTCAAAAGATTGTGTGCGGCTTATGTTAGAAGTAGTTTGGTTTAGGATAGAGTACGCTAGTTAGTTGAATAGAAAGTAGGATATGTGTACACAGCATTCGTCAATCATAGATGATGATGATGATTTAGAATTAAACTTAACGATTTTTTTTTTACTTTTGATTGTTTTTTGTAAGAGGCTGCACAGAATTGAGACACGCGCGCGTCAAATGGACTTGTTTGTCACTCACCTTGTAAGGATTTGTTTTGAGTTGATCTCTACAGGCGGGCAACCTGTCATCCTTACGAGGACTTTGTAGCGTGATTCTCAAATCATCCATTCGTAAAATGATATTTTGATTTTGTAATAAATGTATGAAATTTTTTTTTGTTTAACACTACATATCTTAAAGTAATTAATATATATCGTCAAATGGACTTGTTTGCCGCTCACCTTGTAAAGATTTGTTTTGAGTTGATCTCTACAGGCGGGCAACCTGTCATCCTTACGAGGACTTTGTAGCGTGATTCTCAAATCATCCATTTGTAAATGATATTTTGATTTTATAATAAATGTATGAAATTTTTTTTTGTTTAATACTATATATCTTAAAGATAATCCGTCTCATCTCAATCCTGTGCAGGGGTATGAGGTGGGCCATCATCATCATCATCATCATCTCGCAGCATCCTAACATATGAATTTCTAAGAATTTATGAAAAATCGACTAAGTCCGAGATGCCTTTAAGTAGGGATGCTGTATTAAGATGGGAGATGAAGAAGATCAAGATTCATCTATATGCAGCATCCCATTTATCTCCCAGCATCCTAACATATGAATTTCTTAGAATTTATGAAAAATCGACTAAGTCCGAGATGCCTTTAAGTAGGGATGCTGTATTAAGATGGGAGATGAAGAAGATCAAGATTCATCTCCATGCAGCATCCCATTCATCTCGCCGCATCCTAACATATGAATTTCTTAGAATTTATGAAAAATCGACTAAGTCCGAGATGCCTTTAAGTAGGGATGCTGTATTGAGATGGGAGATGTAGGAGATCAAGATTCATCTCCATGCAGCATCCCATTCATCTCGCAGCATCCTAACATATGAATTTCTTAGAATTTATGAAAAATCGACTAAGTCCGAGATGCCTTTAAGTAGGGATGCTGTATTAAGATGGGAGATGTAGGAGATCCAGATTCATCTCCATGCAGCATCCCATTCATCTCGCAGCATCCTAACATATGAATTTCTATGAATTTATGAAAAATCGACTAAGTCCGAGATGCCTTGAAGTAGGGATGCTGTATTGAGATGGGAGATGTAGGAGATCAAGATTCATCTCCATGCAGCATCCCATTCATCTCCCAGCATCCTAACATATGAATTTCTTAGAATTTATGAAAAATCGACTAAGTCCGAGATGCCTTTAAGTAGGGATGCTGTATTAAGATGGGAGATGAAGAAGATCAAGATTCATCTCCATGCAGCATCCCATTCATCTCCCAGCATCCTAACATATGAATTTCTATGAATTTATGAAAAATCGACTAAGTCCGAGATGCCTTTAAGTAGGGATGCTGTATTGAGATGGGAGATGTAGGAGATTAAGATTCATCTCCATGCAGCATCCCATTCATCTTTCAGCATCCTAACATATGAATTTCTTAGAATTTATGAAAAATCGACTAAGTCCGAGATGCCTTTAAGTAGGGATGCTGTATTAAGATGGGAGATGAAGAAGATCAAGATTCATCTCCATGCAGCATCCCATTCATCTCCCAGCATCCTAACATATGAATTTCTATGAATTTATGAAAAATCGACTAAGTCCGAGATGCCTTTAAGTAGGGATGCTGTATGGAGATGAGAGATGTAGGAGATCAAGATTCATCTCCATGCAGCATCCCATTCATCTCGCAGCATCCTAACATATGAATTTCTATGAATTTATGAAAAATCGACTTAGTCCGAGATGGCTTTAAGTAGGGATGCTGTATTGAGATGAGAGATGTAGGAGATCAAGATTCATCTCCATGCAGCATCCCATTCATCTCCCAGCATCCTAACATATGAATTTCTTAGAATTTATGAAAAATCGACGAAGTCCGAGATGGCTTTAAGTAGGGATGCTGTATTAAGATGGGAGATGTAGGAGATCAAGATTCATCTCCATGCAGCATCCCATTCATCTCCCAGCATCCTAACATATGAATTTCTTAGAATTTATGAAAAATCGACTAAGTCCGAGATGCCTTTAAGTAGGGATGCTGTATTAAGATCGGAGATGAAGAAGATCAAGATTCATCTCCATGCAGCATCCCATTCATCTCGCAGCATCCTAACATATGTTTTTCTTAGAATTTATGAAAAATCGACTAAGTCCGAGATGCATTTAAGTAGGGATGCTGTATTAAGATGGGAGATGAAGAAGATCAAGATTCATCTCCATGCAGCATCCCATTCATCTCGCAGCATCCTAACATATGTTTTTCTTAGAATTTATGAAAAATCGACTAAGTCCGAGATGCATTTAAGTAGGGATGCTGTATTAAGATGGGAGATGAAGAAGATCAAGATGCATCTCCATGCAGCATCCCATTCATCTCCCAGCATCCTAACATATGAATTTCTTAGAATTTATGAAAAATCGACTAAGTCCGAGATGCCTTTAAGTAGGGATGCTGTATTAAGATGGGAGATGAAGAAGATCAAGATTCATCTCCATGCAGCATCCCATTCATCTCCCAGCATCCTAACATATGAATTTCTATGAATTTATGAAAAATCGACTAAGTCCGAGATGCCTTTAAGTAGGGATGCTGTATTGAGATGGGAGATGTAGGAGATCAAGATTCATCTCCATGCAGCATCCCATTCATCTCCCAGCATCCTAACATATGAATTTCTTAGAATTTATGAAAAATCGACTGAGTCCGAGATGCCTTTAAGTAGGGATGCTGTATTAAGATGGGAGATGAAGAAGATCACGATTCATCTCCATGCAGCATCCCATTCATCTCGCAGCATCCTAACATATGTTTTTCTATGTATCTATGAAAAATCAACTAAGTCCGAGATGCCTTTAAGTAGGGATGCTGTATTAAGATGGGAGATGTAGAAGATCAAGATTCATCTCCATGCAGCATCCCATTCATCTTTCAGCATCCTAACATATGAATTTCTTAGAATTTATGAAAAATCGACTAAGTCCGAGATGCATTTAAGTAGGGATGCTGTATTAAGATGGGAGATGAAGAAGATCAAGATTCATCTCCATGCAGCATCCCATTCATCTCGCAGCATCCTAACATATGTTTTTCTTAGAATTTATGAAAAATCGACTAAGTCCGAGATGCATTTAAGTAGGGATGCTGTATTAAGATGGGAGATGAAGAAGATCAAGATGCATCTCCATGCAGCATCCCATTCATCTCCCAGCATCCTAACATATGAATTTCTTAGAATTTATGAAAAATCGACTAAGTCCGAGATACCCTTAAGTAGGGATGCTGTATTAAGATGGGAGATGAAGAAGATCAAGATGCATCTCCATGCAGCATCCCATGCATCTCGCAGCATCCTAACATATGAATTTCTATGAATTTATGAAAAATCGACTAAGTCCGAGATGGCTTTAAGTAGGGATGCTGTATTGAGATGGGAGATGTAGGAGATCAAGATTCATCTCCATGCAGCATCCCATTCATCTCCATGCAGCATCCCATTCATCTCGCAGCATCCTAACATATGTTTTTCTTAGAATTTATGAAAAATCGACTAAGTCCGAGATGCCTTTAAGTAGGGATGCTGTATTAAGATAGGAGATGAAGAAGATCAAGATTCATCTCCATGCAGCATCCCATTCATCTCGCAGCATCCTAACATATGAATTTCTTAGAATATATGAAAAATCGACTAACTCCGAGATGCCTTTAAATAGGGATGCTGTATTAAGATTGGAGATGAAGAAGATCAAGATTCATCTCCACGCAGCATCATATTCATCTCGCAGCATCCTAACATATTTTTTTTTAGAATTTATGAAAAATCGACTAAGTCCGAGATGCCTTTAAGTAGGGATGCTGTATTAAGATGGGAGATGGAGAAGATCAAGATTCATCTCCATGCAGCATCCCATTCATCTCCCAGCATCCTAACATATGAATTTCTTAGAATTTATGAAAAATCGACTAAGTCCGAGATGCCTTTAAGTAGGGATGCTGTATTAAGATTGGAGATGAAGAAGATCAAGATTCATCTCCATGCAGCATCCCATTCATCTCCCAGCATCCTAACATATGAATTTCTTAGAACTTATGAAAAATCGACTAAGTCCGAGATGCCTTTAAGTAGGGATGCTGTATTAAAATGGGAGATGTAGAAGATCAAGATTCATCTCCATGCAGCATCCCATTCATCTCGCAACATCCTAACATATGTTTTTCTTAGAATTTATGAAAAATCGACTAAGTCCGAGATGGCTTTAAGTAGGGATGCTGTATTAAGATGGGATATGTAGGAGATCAAGATTCATCTCCATGCAGCATCCCATTTATCTCCCAGCATCCTAACATATGAATTTCTTAGAATTTATGAAAAATCGACTAAGTCCGAGATGCCTTTAAGTAGGGATGCTGTATTAAGATGGGAGATGTAGGAGATCCAGATTCATCTCCATGCAGCATCCCATTCATCTCCCAGCATCCTAACATATGAATTTCTTAGAATTTATGAAAAATCGACTAAGTCCGAGATGCCTTTAAGTAGGGATGCTGTATTGAGATGAGAGATGTAGGAGATCAAGATTCATCTCCATGCAGCATCCCATTCATCTCGCAGCATCCTAACATATGAATTTCTATGAATTTATGAAAAATCGACTAAGTCCGAGATGCCTTTAAGTAGGGATGCTGTATTGAGATGGGAGATGTAGGAGATCAAGATTCATCTCCATGCAGCATCCCATTCATCTCCCAGCATCCTAACATATGTTTTTCTATGAATTTATGAAAAATCGACTAAGTCCGAGATGCCTTTAAGTAGGGATGCTGTATTGAGATGGGAGATGTAGGAGATTAAGATTCATCTCCATGCAGCATCCCATTCATCTCCCAGCATCCTAACATATGAATTTCTTAGAATTTATGAAAAATCGACTAAGTCCGAGATGGCTTTAAGTAGGGATGCTGTATTAAGATGGGAGATGTAGGAGATCAAGATGCATCTCCATGCAGCATCCCATTCGTCTCCCAGCATCCTAACATATGAATTTCTTAGAATTTATGAAAAATCGACTAAGTCCGAGATGGCTTTAAGTAGGGATGCTGTATTAAGATCGGAGATGAAGAAGATCAAGATTCATCTCCATGCAGCATCCCATTCATCTCCCAGCATCCTAACATATGAATTTCTTAGAATTTATGAAAAATCGACTAAGTCCGAGATGGCTTTAAGTAGGGATGCTGTATTAAGATGGGATATGTAGGAGATCAAGATTCATCTCCATGCAGCATCCCATTTATCTCCCAGCATCCTAACATATGAATTTCTTAGAATTTATGAAAAATCGACTAAGTCCGAGATGCCTTTAAGTAGGGATGCTGTATTAAGATGGGAGATGTAGGAGATCCAGATTCATCTCCATGCAGCATCCCATTCATCTCCCAGCATCCTAACATATGAATTTCTTAGAATTTATGAAAAATCGACTAAGTCCGAGATGCCTTTAAGTAGGGATGCTGTATTAAGATGGGAGATGAAGAAGATCAAGATTCATCTCCATGCAGCATCCCATTCATCTCCCAGCATCCTAACATATGAATTTCTATGAATTTATGAAAAATCGACTAAGTCCGAGATGCCTTTAAGTAGGGATGCTGTATTGAGATGGGAGATGTAGAAGATCAAGATTCATCTCCATGCAGCATCCCATTCACCTCGCAGCATCCTAACATATGAATTTCTTAGAATTTATGAAAAATCGACTAAGTCCGAGATGCCTTTAAGTAGGGATGCTGTATCGAGATGGGAGATGTAGAAGATCAAGATTCATCTCCATGCAGCATCCCATTCATCTCGCAGCATCCTAACATATTGTTTTCTTAGAATTTATGAAAAATCGACTAAGTCCGAGATGCCTTTAAGTAGGGATGCTGTATCGAGATGGGAAATGAAGAAGATCAAGATTCATCTCCATGCAGCATCCCATTCATCTCGCAGCATCCTAACATATGTTTTTCTTAGAATTTATGAAAAATCGACTAAGTCCGAGATGCCTTTAAGTAGGGATGCTGTATCGAGATGGGAGATGAAGAAGATCAAGATTCATCTCCATGCAGCATCCCATTCATCTCGCAGCATCCTAACATATGAATTTCTAAGAATTTATGAAAAATTGACTAAGTCCGAGATGCCTTTAAGTAGGGATGCTGTATCGAGATGGGAGATGTAGAAGATCAAGATTCATCTCCATGCAGCATCCCATTCATCTCGCAGCATCCTAACATATTGTTTTCTTAGAATTTATGAAAAATCGACTAAGTCCGAGATGCCTTTAAGTAGGGATGCTGTATCGAGATGGGAAATGAAGAAGATCAAGATTCATCTCCATGCAGCATCCCATTCATCTCGCAGCATCCTAACATATGTTTTTCTAAGAATTTATGAAAAATAGACTAAGTCCGAGATGCCTTTAAGTAGGAATGCTGTATTAAGATGGGAGATGTAGAAGATCAAGATTTATCTCCATGCAGCATCCCATTCATCTTGCAGCATCCTAACATATGTTTTTCTTAGAATTTATGAAAAATCGACTAAGTCCGAAATGCCTTTAAGTATGGATGCTGTATTAAGATGGGAGATGAAGAAGATCAAGGTTCATCTCCATGCAGCATCCCATTCATCTCGCAGCATCCTTCCATATGTTTTTCTTAGAATTTATGAAAAATCGACTAAGTCCGAGATGCCTTCAAGTAGGGATGCTGTATTGAGATGGGAGATGAAGAAGATCAAGATTCATCTCCATGCAGCATCCCATTCATCTCGCAGCATCCTAACATATGAATTTCTTAGAATTTATGAAAAATCGACTAAGTCCGAGATTCCTTTAAGTAGGGATGCTGTATTAAGATGGGAGATGGAGAAGATCAAGATTCATCTCCATGCAGCATCCCATTCATCTCGCAGCATCCTAACATATGTTTTTCTTAGAATTTATGAAAAATTGACTAAGTCCGAGATGCATTTAAGTAGGGATGCTGTATTAAGATGGGAGATGAAGAAGATCAAGATTCATCTCCATGCAGCATCCCATTCATCTCCCAGCATCCTAACATATGAATTTCTTAGAATTTATGAAAAATCGACTAAGTCCGAGATGCCTTTAAGTAGGGATGCTGTATTAAGATGGGAGATGAAGAAGATCAAGAATCATCTCCATGCAGCATCCCATTCATCTCGCAGCATCCTAACATATGAATTTCTATGAATTTATGAAAAATCGACTAAGTCCGAGATGCCTTTAAGTAGGGATGCTGTATTGAGATGGGAGATGTAGGAGATCCAGATTCATCTCCATGCAGCATCCCATTCATCTCCCAGCATCCTAACATATGAATTTCTTAGAATTTATGAAAAATCGACTAAGTCCGAGATGCCTTCAAGTAGGGATGCTGTATTAAGATGGGAGATGAAGAAGATCAAGATTCATCTCCATGCAGCATCCCATTCATCTCCCAGCATCCTAACATATGAATTTCTTAGAATTTATGAAAAATCGACTAAGTCCGAGATGGCTTTAAGTAGGGATGCTGTATTAAGATGGGAGATGTAGGAGATCAAGATTCATCTCCATGCAGCATCCCATTCATCTCGCAGCATCCTCACATATGAATTTCTATGAATTTATGAAAAATCGACTAAGTCCGAGATGCCTTTAAGTAGGGATGCTGTATTGAGATGGGAGATGTAGGAGATCAAGATTCATCTCCATGCAGCATCCCATTCATCTCCCAGCATCCTAACATATGTTTTTCTAAGAATTTATGAAAAATCGACTAAGTCCGAGATGCCTTTAAGTAGGGATGCTGTATTAAGATGGGAGATGAAGAAGATCAAGATTCATCTCCATGCAGCATCCCATTTATCTCGCAGCATCCTAACATATGTTTTTCTTAGAATTTATGAAAAATCGACTAAGTCCGAGATGCCTTTAAGTAGGGATGCTGTATTGAGATGGGAGATGTAGCAGATCAAGATTCATCTCCATGCAGCATCTCATTCATCTCGCAGCATCCAAACATATGCATTTCTTAGAATTTATGAAAAATCGACTAAGTCCGAGATGCCCTTAAGTAGGGATGCTGTATTAAGATGGGAGATGTTGAAGATCAAGATTCATCTCCATGCAGCATCCCATTCATCTCGCAGCATCCTAACATATGAATTTCTTAGAATTTATGAAAAATCGACTAAGTCCGAGATGCCTTTAAGTAGGGATGCTGTATTAAGATGGGAGATGTAGGAGATCAAGATCCCATTCATCTCCCAGCATCCTAACATGTAAATTTCTTAGAGTTTAAGAAAAATCGACTAAGTCCGAGATGCCTCTAAGTAGGGATGCTGTATTAAGATGGGAGATGAAGAAGATCAAGATTCATCTCCATGCAGCATCCCATTCCTCTCGCAGCATCCTAACATATGTTTCTCTCAGAATTTATGAAAAATCGACTAAGTCCGAGATGCCTTTAAGTAGAGATGCTGTATCGAGATGGGAGATGAAGAAGATCAAGATTCATCTCCATGCAGCATCCCATTCATCTCGCAGCATCCTAACATATGAATTTCTTAGAATTTATGAAAAATCGACTCAGTCTGAGATGCCTTTAAGTAGGGATGCTGTATTTAGATGGGAAATGTAGAAGATCAAGATTCATCTCAATGCAGCATCCCATTCGTCTCCCAGCATCCTAACATATGTTTTTCTTAGAATTTATGAAAAATCAACTAAGTCCGAGATCCCTTCAAGTAGGGATGCTGTATTAAGATGGGAGATGAAGAAGATCAAGATTCATCTCAATGCAGCATCCCATTCGTCTTCCAGCATCCTAACATATGTTTTTCTTAGAATTTATGAAAAATCGACTAAGTCCGAGATGCCTTTAAGTAGGGATGCTGTATTGAGATGGGAGATGTAGAAGATCAAGATTCATCTCCATGCAGCATCCCATTCATCTCGCAGCATCCTAACATATGTTTTTCTTAGCATTTATGAAAAATCGACTAAGTCCGAGATGCCTTTAAGTAGGGATGCGGTATTAAGATGCGAGATGAAGAAGATCAATATTCATCTCCATGCAGCATCCCATTCATCTCGCAGCATCCTAACATATGTTTTTCTTAGAATTTATGAAAAATCGACTAAGTCCGAGATGCCTTTAAGTAGTGATGCTGTATTGAGATGGGAGTTGTAGGAGATCAAGATTCATCTCCATGCAGCATCCCATTCATCTCGCAGCATCCTAACATATGTTTTTCTTAGAATTTATGAAAAATCAACTAAGTCCGAGATGCCTTTAAGTAGGGATGCTGTATTAAGATGGGAGATGAAGAAGATCAACATTCATCTCCCTGCAGCATCTCATTCATCTCGCAGCATCCTAACATATGTTTTTCTTAGCATTTATGAAAAATCGACTAAGTCCGAGATGCCTTTAAGTAGGGATGCGGTATTAAGATGCGAGATGAAGAAGATCAATATTCATCTCCATGCAGCATCCCATTCATCTCGCAGCATCCTAACATATGAATTTCTATGAATTTATGAAAAATCGACTAAGTCCGAGATGCCTTTAAGTAGGGATGCTGTATTGAGATGGGAGATGTAGGAGATCAAGATTCATCTCCATGCAGCATCCCATTCATCTCCCAGCATCCTAACATATGAATTTCTTAGAATTTATGAAAAATCGACTAAGTCCGAGATGGCTTTAAGTAGGGATGCTGTATTAAGATGGGAGATGTAGGAGATCAAGATTCATCTCCATGCAGCATCCCATTCATCTCCCAGCATCCTAACATATGAATTTCTTAGAATTTATGAAAAATCGACTAAGTCCGAGATGCCTTTAAGTAGGGATGCTGTATTAAGATGGGAGATGAAGAAGATCAAGATTCATCTCCATGCAGCATCCCATTCATCTCCCAGCATCCTAACATATGAATTTCTATGAATTTATGAAAAATCGACTAAGTCCGAGATGCCTTTAAGTAGGGATGCTGTATTGAGATGAGAGATGTAGGAGATCAAGATTCATCTCCATGCAGCATCCCATTCATCTCGCAGCATCCTAACATATGAATTTCTATGAATTTATGAAAAATCGACTAAGTCCGAGATGCCTTTAAGTAGGGATGCTGTATTGAGATGGGAGATGTAGGAGATCAAGATTCATCTCCATGCAGCATCCCATTCATCTCCCAGCATCCTAACATATGAATTTCTTAGAATTTATGAAAAATCGACTAAGTCCGAGATGGCTTTAAGTAGGGATGCTGTATTAAGATGGGAGATGTAGGAGATCAAGATTCATCTCCATGCAGCATCCCATTCATCTCCCAGCATCCTAACATATCAATTTCTTAGAATTTATGAAAAATCGACTAAGTCCGAGATGCCTTTAAGTAGGGATGCTGTATTAAGATGGGAGATGAAGAAGATCAAGATTCATCTCCATGCAGCATCCCATTCATCTCGCAGCATCCTAACATATGTTTTTCTTAGAATTTATGAAAAATCGACTAAGTCCGAGATGCATTTAAGTAGGGATGCTGTATTAAGATGGGAGATGAAGAAGATCAAGATTCATCTCCATGCAGCATCCCATTCATCTCGCAGCATCCTAACATATGTTTTTCTTAGAATTTATGAAAAATCGACTAAGTCCGAGATGGCTTTAAGTAGGGATGCTGTATTGAGATGAGAGATGTAGGAGATCAAGATTCATCTCCATGCAGCATCCCATTCATCTCGCAGCATCCTAACATATGAATTTCTATGAATTTATGAAAAATCGACTAAGTCCGAGATGCCTTTAAGTAGGGATGCTGTATTGAGATGGGAGATGTAGGAGATCAAGATTCATCTCCATGCAGCATCCCATTCATCTCGCAGCATCCTAACATATGAATTTCTATGAATTTATGAAAAATCGACTAAGTCCGAGATGCCTTTAAGTAGGGATGCTGTATTGAGATGGGAGATGTAGGAGATCAAGATTCATCTCCATGCAGCATCCCATTCATCTCCCAGCATCCTAACATATGAATTTCTATGAATTTATGAAAAATCGACTAAGTCCGAGATGCCTTTAAGTAGGGATGCTGTATTGAGATGGGAGATGTAGGAGATCAAGATTCATCTCCATGCAGCATCCCATTCATCTCGCAGCATCCTAACATATGAATTTCTATGAATTTATGAAAAATCAACTTAGTCCGAGATGGCTTTAAGTAGGGATGCTGTATTAAGATGGGAGATGTAGGAGATCAAGATGCATCTCCATGCAGCATCCCATTCATCTCGCAGCATCCTAACATATGTTTTTCTTAGAATTTATGAAAAATCGACTAAGTCCGAGATGCATTTAAGTAGGGATGCTGTATTAAGATGGGAGATGAAGAAGATCAAGATTCATCTCCATGCAGCATCCCATTCATCTCGCAGCATCCTAACATATGTTTTTCTTAGAATTTATGAAAAATCGACTAAGTCCGAGATGCCTTTAAGTAGGGATGCTGTATTAAGATGGGAGATGAAGAAGATCAAGATTCATCTCCATGCAGCATCCCATTCATCTCGCAGCATCCTAACATATGTTTTTCTTAGAATTTATGAAAAATCGACTTAGTCCGAGATGCCTTTAAGTAGGGATGCTGTATTAAGACGGGAGATGAAGAAGATCAAGATTCATCTCCATGCAGCATCCCATTCATCTCGCAGCATCCTAACATATGTTTTTCTTAGAATTTATGAAAAATCGACTAAGTCCGAGATGCCATCAAGTAGGGATGCTGTATTAAGATGGGAGATGAAGAAGATCAAGATTCATCTCCATGCAGCATCCCATTCATCTTTTTTTTTTTGGGGAAGGTCTTTGTGGGTTTCGATCGGTGTCGAGTGCATGAGTCGTACCATGTGTTAAGGTGTTTCAAATGTGGCCAGTTTGGACACAAAAGTACCACTTGTAAAAATGAAGATACATGCTCACGCTGTGGTGAGGGTCACCGAACTGCAGAGTGCAAATCCGAGGTCCTAAAGTGCGTTAATTGTGTTAGAGCGAACGCTGATAGAAAGCTGAGACTCAATACGGATCATGCAGCAAATAGCAAAGACTGTCCATCATTCAAGAAACTTTTGGACAAAACTAAAGAGTTTTCTAGATAGCTATCACAGGCACCCAATAGGTCTACTGATTTTTTGTACCTAAACGTGGCTGGATTATCGTCCAGTTACATCATGCTAAAAAAGATGGTTGAGGACACGCAACCTATTTTGTTATTTGTCACTGAAACTCATATCGTAGATCCTGATGCCTTCGAACAGTATGGAATAAATGGGTTTAAAGTTGTAGCTTGTTTGTCCCACTCTCGTCACACGGGAGGTGTTGCGGTCTATGTCAGGGAATCGGTCTCCCTCGACGTGGTTGTTAATCAGTCGCGGGAGGGCAATTGGTTTCTGGGTATAGCAGTAACTTCTGGAGCAAAGGTTGGACGATATGGTTTGGTTTATCATTCACCTAGCTCAAGTAATGTGCGATTTTTGCAAGTGCTTGAAACGTGGCTGGATGAATTTGTGGAATTGGAAAAATTGAATATTATAGTCGGTGACTTTAATATTAACTGGCTGAATGCGTCTGAATCCATTCAACTGAAAAGACTCATGGATTCTATGGGTATGGTACAAAGGGTTGAACAAGCTACACGTATTTCAGGAAACAGTAGAACTTTAATCGACCATGTATTCAGCAGCGACGAATCACTAAAGACTTTTATATTCCCTGAACTTCGGATATCTGATCATGAGACTATTGGTTGGAGGTTTGCGAGTAGTCAGTGCTCGTCCAATAAAAAGCGTATAAAATGTTGGGACAGATATTCCAAAACTAATCTCCAAAGACTAGTGTCCGACGGCCTGAGTTTAGAAGCTCACAGCTTTGAAGAAAAAGCATATAGAATTGTTAATGTCCTTGAAAATAGTATGAAGGAATTGATTCATGAAAAAGAGATAAAAATAAACGACCATAAAAAGTGGTATACAAAAAGTTTAGATCGGTTAAAGTATAATCGGGACAAAAAGTATAAACAATTTTTAAGAAGTAATAGACCTGCAGATTGGGAGGCGTATAGACAACTCAGAAACAGGTATTCAAAGGAGATTAAGAATACGAGAAAACAATATTACGCCTCCAAAATTTTTGAAAACAGAAATAATAGTAAAGAACTTTGGAAGCTGCTAAAGGCATTACTGAAGCCTTCGAATGAAATTAAAAGTTCTAACATTAAATTTGATAATAGCATAATTTACGACGAACTGACTATTGCGCGGATGTTCAATCGGTATTTCGTGGACAGTGTCTTGGGTGTCCATCTTAGTATTGACCCTGAGGTCGAGCCGGTCGAGCTAAGTATGGCTGCTCCTGTGGAACATGAGTTTCATTTTCATCCAGTCGGTCTTGGCAAACTTAAGACAATATGTTTTGGCTTGAGGAAGACTGCTGGATTGTTTAATGTTAATTCTCAGGTTATACAGGACAGTTTTGAGGTCATTGGAATGGAGCTGCTCAGCATTGTGAATGAGTCCATCATGACTGGTAGTTTTCCCACCACGTGGAAAGAATCTGTGGTAATTCCTATTCCTAAAGTGCCTGGAACTATCGTTGCGGAGGAGTTCCGGCCCATTAACATGTTGAACATACTTGAAAAGGTTCTGGAAGTTGTTGTTAAGGAACAACTTGTAGAATACTTGACTTGTAACCAGTTGCTAATGCCGGAGCAGTCGGGATACCGGGAAGGTCATTCCTGCGAAACCGCTCTGAATCTGGTATTAGCTAAGTGGAAACATGTTATGGATCGTGGACATGTTATTCTTGCTGTCTTTTTGGATCTTAAAAGAGCGTTTGAGACTATATCGCGACCTCTACTTTTGGAGTGTTTGAAGAAGTTTGGTATCAGGGGAAAGGAGCTCAATTGGTTCGAAAATTACCTTCGGGGTAGAACCCAGAGGACCATGTTTGGGAGCTCTACTTCTGAAGCGTTAGAAAATACACTTGGAGTTCCACAGGGCAGTGTGCTGGGCCCGATTTTATTTATTTTATATATAAATGACATGAATAAGGTTTTGCAGCACTGCGATATAAATCTGTTTGCAGACGATACAGTAATTTTTGTCGATAATCAATCTAAATGCGAAGCTGTTAGACGTCTCAATGACGACCTTGCTGTCTTGAACAAATGGCTAAAATTTAAAAAGCTGAAATTAAATATGTCAAAAACTAATATGTTAGTGATTTCTCGTAGACCAGAAGTACTTCCGTCGCAGGTGAGCATAGGTGGTGTTCCGGTTAATGTAGTGCAGGAGACTAAGTACCTAGGAGTAATTATTGACGAGAAACTCAGGTTTACAGCCCACATTGACAGTTTGATTAAAAAAATGGCAAAGCGATGTGGCGTCTTGGGAAGATTAAGGAGTGACCTGAGCTTGGTTGGTAGAATTCAGTTGTACAATTCTCTAATTATGCCACACCTTGACTTTTGTTCGTCGATCCTGTTTCTTGCCACACAGACCCAGTTTAATAGGCTACAAAGATTGCAAAATAAAGCCATGCGATATGTACTGGGCTGTAATCGGTTCACTTCGTCTAATATAATGCTTGACATTCTGCAATGGATGTCAGTTAAACAGAGAGTTGTGTACCGCACCATGGTATTCATCCATAAGCTTCTCAAGGGTCATCTACCTGGATATTTGAGCGAGAGAGTGGAGCGAGGCTGTGATATCCATCGTCACTTTACCCGGAGAGCAAACGAACCGAGAGTGCCGAGCTATACGACGATTAGTGGCCGTAATTCTTTGTTTTTTAAAGGTGTTCAGTATTACAATAAACTACCAATCACAATTGTCAGTGCGGGTACACTACCTGAGTTCAAAAGATTGTGTGCGGCTTATGTTAGAAGTAGTTTGGTTTAGGATAGAGTACGCTAGTTAGTTGAATAGAAAGTAGGATATGTGTACACAGCATTCGTCAATCATAGATGATGATGATGATTTAGAATTAAACTTAACGATTTTTTTTTTACTTTTGATTGTTTTTTGTAAGAGGCTGCACAGAATTGAGACACGCGCGCGTCAAATGGACTTGTTTGTCACTCACCTTGTAAGGATTTGTTTTGAGTTGATCTCTACAGGCGGGCAACCTGTCATCCTTACGAGGACTTTGTAGCGTGATTCTCAAATCATCCATTCGTAAAATGATATTTTGATTTTGTAATAAATGTATGAAATTTTTTTTTGTTTAACACTACATATCTTAAAGTAATTAATATATATCGTCAAATGGACTTGTTTGCCGCTCACCTTGTAAAGATTTGTTTTGAGTTGATCTCTACAGGCGGGCAACCTGTCATCCTTACGAGGACTTTGTAGCGTGATTCTCAAATCATCCATTTGTAAATGATATTTTGATTTTATAATAAATGTATGAAATTTTTTTTTGTTTAATACTATATATCTTAAAGATAATCCGTCTCATCTCAATCCTGTGCAGGGGTATGAGGTGGGCCATCATCATCATCATCATCATCTCGCAGCATCCTAACATATGAATTTCTAAGAATTTATGAAAAATCGACTAAGTCCGAGATGCCTTTAAGTAGGGATGCTGTATTAAGATGGGAGATGAAGAAGATCAAGATTCATCTATATGCAGCATCCCATTTATCTCCCAGCATCCTAACATATGAATTTCTTAGAATTTATGAAAAATCGACTAAGTCCGAGATGCCTTTAAGTAGGGATGCTGTATTAAGATGGGAGATGAAGAAGATCAAGATTCATCTCCATGCAGCATCCCATTCATCTCGCCGCATCCTAACATATGAATTTCTTAGAATTTATGAAAAATCGACTAAGTCCGAGATGCCTTTAAGTAGGGATGCTGTATTGAGATGGGAGATGTAGGAGATCAAGATTCATCTCCATGCAGCATCCCATTCATCTCGCAGCATCCTAACATATGAATTTCTTAGAATTTATGAAAAATCGACTAAGTCCGAGATGCCTTTAAGTAGGGATGCTGTATTAAGATGGGAGATGTAGGAGATCCAGATTCATCTCCATGCAGCATCCCATTCATCTCGCAGCATCCTAACATATGAATTTCTATGAATTTATGAAAAATCGACTAAGTCCGAGATGCCTTGAAGTAGGGATGCTGTATTGAGATGGGAGATGTAGGAGATCAAGATTCATCTCCATGCAGCATCCCATTCATCTCCCAGCATCCTAACATATGAATTTCTTAGAATTTATGAAAAATCGACTAAGTCCGAGATGCCTTTAAGTAGGGATGCTGTATTAAGATGGGAGATGAAGAAGATCAAGATTCATCTCCATGCAGCATCCCATTCATCTCCCAGCATCCTAACATATGAATTTCTATGAATTTATGAAAAATCGACTAAGTCCGAGATGCCTTTAAGTAGGGATGCTGTATTGAGATGGGAGATGTAGGAGATTAAGATTCATCTCCATGCAGCATCCCATTCATCTTTCAGCATCCTAACATATGAATTTCTTAGAATTTATGAAAAATCGACTAAGTCCGAGATGCCTTTAAGTAGGGATGCTGTATTAAGATGGGAGATGAAGAAGATCAAGATTCATCTCCATGCAGCATCCCATTCATCTCCCAGCATCCTAACATATGAATTTCTATGAATTTATGAAAAATCGACTAAGTCCGAGATGCCTTTAAGTAGGGATGCTGTATTGAGATGAGAGATGTAGGAGATCAAGATTCATCTCCATGCAGCATCCCATTCATCTCGCAGCATCCTAACATATGAATTTCTATGAATTTATGAAAAATCGACTTAGTCCGAGATGGCTTTAAGTAGGGATGCTGTATTGAGATGAGAGATGTAGGAGATCAAGATTCATCTCCATGCAGCATCCCATTCATCTCCCAGCATCCTAACATATGAATTTCTTAGAATTTATGAAAAATCGACGAAGTCCGAGATGGCTTTAAGTAGGGATGCTGTATTAAGATGGGAGATGTAGGAGATCAAGATTCATCTCCATGCAGCATCCCATTCATCTCCCAGCATCCTAACATATGAATTTCTTAGAATTTATGAAAAATCGACTAAGTCCGAGATGCCTTTAAGTAGGGATGCTGTATTAAGATCGGAGATGAAGAAGATCAAGATTCATCTCCATGCAGCATCCCATTCATCTCGCAGCATCCTAACATATGTTTTTCTTAGAATTTATGAAAAATCGACTAAGTCCGAGATGCATTTAAGTAGGGATGCTGTATTAAGATGGGAGATGAAGAAGATCAAGATTCATCTCCATGCAGCATCCCATTCATCTCGCAGCATCCTAACATATGTTTTTCTTAGAATTTATGAAAAATCGACTAAGTCCGAGATGCATTTAAGTAGGGATGCTGTATTAAGATGGGAGATGAAGAAGATCAAGATGCATCTCCATGCAGCATCCCATTCATCTCCCAGCATCCTAACATATGAATTTCTTAGAATTTATGAAAAATCGACTAAGTCCGAGATGCCTTTAAGTAGGGATGCTGTATTAAGATGGGAGATGAAGAAGATCAAGATTCATCTCCATGCAGCATCCCATTCATCTCCCAGCATCCTAACATATGAATTTCTATGAATTTATGAAAAATCGACTAAGTCCGAGATGCCTTTAAGTAGGGATGCTGTATTGAGATGGGAGATGTAGGAGATCAAGATTCATCTCCATGCAGCATCCCATTCATCTCCCAGCATCCTAACATATGAATTTCTTAGAATTTATGAAAAATCGACTGAGTCCGAGATGCCTTTAAGTAGGGATGCTGTATTAAGATGGGAGATGAAGAAGATCACGATTCATCTCCATGCAGCATCCCATTCATCTCGCAGCATCCTAACATATGTTTTTCTATGTATCTATGAAAAATCAACTAAGTCCGAGATGCCTTTAAGTAGGGATGCTGTATTAAGATGGGAGATGTAGAAGATCAAGATTCATCTCCATGCAGCATCCCATTCATCTTTCAGCATCCTAACATATGAATTTCTTAGAATTTATGAAAAATCGACTAAGTCCGAGATGCATTTAAGTAGGGATGCTGTATTAAGATGGGAGATGAAGAAGATCAAGATTCATCTCAATGCAGCATCCCATTCATCTCGCAGCATCCTAACATATGTTTTTCTTAGAATTTATGAAAAATCGACTAAGTCCGAGATGCATTTAAGTAGGGATGCTGTATTAAGATGGGAGATGAAGAAGATCAAGATGCATCTCCATGCAGCATCCCATTCATCTCCCAGCATCCTAACATATGAATTTCTTAGAATTTATGAAAAATCGACTAAGTCCGAGATACCCTTAAGTAGGGATGCTGTATTAAGATGGGAGATGAAGAAGATCAAGATGCATCTCCATGCAGCATCCCATGCATCTCGCAGCATCCTAACATATGAATTTCTATGAATTTATGAAAAATCGACTAAGTCCGAGATGGCTTTAAGTAGGGATGCTGTATTGAGATGAGAGATGTAGGAGATCAAGATTCATCTCCATGCAGCATCCCATTCATCTCCATGCAGCATCCCATTCATCTCGCAGCATCCTAACATATGTTTTTCTTAGAATTTATGAAAAATCGACTAAGTCCGAGATGCCTTTAAGTAGGGATGCTGTATTAAGATGGGAGATGAAGAAGATCAAGATTCATCTCCATGCAGCATCCCATTCATCTCGCAGCATCCTAACATATGAATTTCTTAGAATATATGAAAAATCGACTAACTCCGAGATGCCTTTAAATAGGGATGCTGTATTAAGATTGGAGATGAAGAAGATCAAGATTCATCTCCACGCAGCATCATATTCATCTCGCAGCATCCTAACATATTTTTTTTTAGAATTTATGAAAAATCGACTAAGTCCGAGATGCCTTTAAGTAGGGATGCTGTATTAAGATGGGAGATGGAGAAGATCAAGATTCATCTCCATGCAGCATCCCATTCATCTCCCAGCATCCTAACATATGAATTTCTTAGAATTTATGAAAAATCGACTAAGTCCGAGATGCCTTTAAGTAGGGATGCTGTATTAAGATTGGAGATGAAGAAGATCAAGATTCATCTCCATGCAGCATCCCATTCATCTCCCAGCATCCTAACATATGAATTTCTTAGAACTTATGAAAAATCGACTAAGTCCGAGATGCCTTTAAGTAGGGATGCTGTATTAAAATGGGAGATGTAGAAGATCAAGATTCATCTCCATGCAGCATCCCATTCATCTCGCAACATCCTAACATATGTTTTTCTTAGAATTTATGAAAAATCGACTAAGTCCGAGATGGCTTTAAGTAGGGATGCTGTATTAAGATGGGATATGTAGGAGATCAAGATTCATCTCCATGCAGCATCCCATTTATCTCCCAGCATCCTAACATATGAATTTCTTAGAATTTATGAAAAATCGACTAAGTCCGAGATGCCTTTAAGTAGGGATGCTGTATTAAGATGGGAGATGTAGGAGATCCAGATTCATCTCCATGCAGCATCCCATTCATCTCCCAGCATCCTAACATATGAATTTCTTAGAATTTATGAAAAATCGACTAAGTCCGAGATGCCTTTAAGTAGGGATGCTGTATTGAGATGAGAGATGTAGGAGATCAAGATTCATCTCCATGCAGCATCCCATTCATCTCGCAGCATCCTAACATATGAATTTCTATGAATTTATGAAAAATCGACTAAGTCCGAGATGCCTTTAAGTAGGGATGCTGTATTGAGATGGGAGATGTAGGAGATCAAGATTCATCTCCATGCAGCATCCCATTCATCTCCCAGCATCCTAACATATGTTTTTCTATGAATTTATGAAAAATCGACTAAGTCCGAGATGCCTTTAAGTAGGGATGCTGTATTGAGATGGGAGATGTAGGAGATTAAGATTCATCTCCATGCAGCATCCCATTCATCTCCCAGCATCCTAACATATGAATTTCTTAGAATTTATGAAAAATCGACTAAGTCCGAGATGGCTTTAAGTAGGGATGCTGTATTAAGATGGGAGATGTAGGAGATCAAGATGCATCTCCATGCAGCATCCCATTCGTCTCCCAGCATCCTAACATATGAATTTCTTAGAATTTATGAAAAATCGACTAAGTCCGAGATGGCTTTAAGTAGGGATGCTGTATTAAGATCGGAGATGAAGAAGATCAAGATTCATCTCCATGCAGCATCCCATTCATCTCCCAGCATCCTAACATATGAATTTCTTAGAATTTATGAAAAATCGACTAAGTCCGAGATGGCTTTAAGTAGGGATGCTGTATTAAGATGGGATATGTAGGAGATCAAGATTCATCTCCATGCAGCATCCCATTTATCTCCCAGCATCCTAACATATGAATTTCTTAGAATTTATGAAAAATCGACTAAGTCCGAGATGCCTTTAAGTAGGGATGCTGTATTAAGATGGGAGATGTAGGAGATCCAGATTCATCTCCATGCAGCATCCCATTCATCTCCCAGCATCCTAACATATGAATTTCTTAGAATTTATGAAAAATCGACTAAGTCCGAGATGCCTTTAAGTAGGGATGCTGTATTAAGATGGGAGATGAAGAAGATCAAGATTCATCTCCATGCAGCATCCCATTCATCTCCCAGCATCCTAACATATGAATTTCTATGAATTTATGAAAAATCGACTAAGTCCGAGATGCCTTTAAGTAGGGATGCTGTATTGAGATGGGAGATGTAGAAGATCAAGATTCATCTCCATGCAGCATCCCATTCACCTCGCAGCATCCTAACATATGAATTTCTTAGAATTTATGAAAAATCGACTAAGTCCGAGATGCCTTTAAGTAGGGATGCTGTATCGAGATGGGAGATGTAGAAGATCAAGATTCATCTCCATGCAGCATCCCATTCATCTCGCAGCATCCTAACATATTGTTTTCTTAGAATTTATGAAAAATCGACTAAGTCCGAGATGCCTTTAAGTAGGGATGCTGTATCGAGATGGGAAATGAAGAAGATCAAGATTCATCTCCATGCAGCATCCCATTCATCTCGCAGCATCCTAACATATGTTTTTCTTAGAATTTATGAAAAATCGACTAAGTCCGAGATGCCTTTAAGTAGGGATGCTGTATCGAGATGGGAGATGAAGAAGATCAAGATTCATCTCCATGCAGCATCCCATTCATCTCGCAGCATCCTAACATATGAATTTCTAAGAATTTATGAAAAATTGACTAAGTCCGAGATGCCTTTAAGTAGGGATGCTGTATCGAGATGGGAGATGTAGAAGATCAAGATTCATCTCCATGCAGCATCCCATTCATCTCGCAGCATCCTAACATATTGTTTTCTTAGAATTTATGAAAAATCGACTAAGTCCGAGATGCCTTTAAGTAGGGATGCTGTATCGAGATGGGAAATGAAGAAGATCAAGATTCATCTCCATGCAGCATCCCATTCATCTCGCAGCATCCTAACATATGTTTTTCTAAGAATTTATGAAAAATAGACTAAGTCCGAGATGCCTTTAAGTAGGAATGCTGTATTAAGATGGGAGATGTAGAAGATCAAGATTTATCTCCATGCAGCATCCCATTCATCTTGCAGCATCCTAACATATGTTTTTCTTAGAATTTATGAAAAATCGACTAAGTCCGAAATGCCTTTAAGTATGGATGCTGTATTAAGATGGGAGATGAAGAAGATCAAGGTTCATCTCCATGCAGCATCCCATTCATCTCGCAGCATCCTTCCATATGTTTTTCTTAGAATTTATGAAAAATCGACTAAGTCCGAGATGCCTTCAAGTAGGGATGCTGTATTGAGATGGGAGATGAAGAAGATCAAGATTCATCTCCATGCAGCATCCCATTCATCTCGCAGCATCCTAACATATGAATTTCTTAGAATTTATGAAAAATCGACTAAGTCCGAGATTCCTTTAAGTAGGGATGCTGTATTAAGATGGGAGATGGAGAAGATCAAGATTCATCTCCATGCAGCATCCCATTCATCTCGCAGCATCCTAACATATGTTTTTCTTAGAATTTATGAAAAATTGACTAAGTCCGAGATGCATTTAAGTAGGGATGCTGTATTAAGATGGGAGATGAAGAAGATCAAGATTCATCTCCATGCAGCATCCCATTCATCTCCCAGCATCCTAACATATGAATTTCTTAGAATTTATGAAAAATCGACTAAGTCCGAGATGCCTTTAAGTAGGGATGCTGTATTAAGATGGGAGATGAAGAAGATCAAGAATCATCTCCATGCAGCATCCCATTCATCTCGCAGCATCCTAACATATGAATTTCTATGAATTTATGAAAAATCGACTAAGTCCGAGATGCCTTTAAGTAGGGATGCTGTATTGAGATGGGAGATGTAGGAGATCCAGATTCATCTCCATGCAGCATCCCATTCATCTCCCAGCATCCTAACATATGAATTTCTTAGAATTTATGAAAAATCGACTAAGTCCGAGATGCCTTCAAGTAGGGATGCTGTATTAAGATGGGAGATGAAGAAGATCAAGATTCATCTCCATGCAGCATCCCATTCATCTCCCAGCATCCTAACATATGAATTTCTTAGAATTTATGAAAAATCGACTAAGTCCGAGATGGCTTTAAGTAGGGATGCTGTATTAAGATGGGAGATGTAGGAGATCAAGATTCATCTCCATGCAGCATCCCATTCATCTCGCAGCATCCTCACATATGAATTTCTATGAATTTATGAAAAATCGACTAAGTCCGAGATGCCTTTAAGTAGGGATGCTGTATTGAGATGGGAGATGTAGGAGATCAAGATTCATCTCCATGCAGCATCCCATTCATCTCCCAGCATCCTAACATATGTTTTTCTAAGAATTTATGAAAAATCGACTAAGTCCGAGATGCCTTTAAGTAGGGATGCTGTATTAAGATGGGAGATGAAGAAGATCAAGATTCATCTCCATGCAGCATCCCATTTATCTCGCAGCATCCTAACATATGTTTTTCTTAGAATTTATGAAAAATCGACTAAGTCCGAGATGCCTTTAAGTAGGGATGCTGTATTGAGATGGGAGATGTAGCAGATCAAGATTCATCTCCATGCAGCATCTCATTCATCTCGCAGCATCCAAACATATGCATTTCTTAGAATTTATGAAAAATCGACTAAGTCCGAGATGCCCTTAAGTAGGGATGCTGTATTAAGATGGGAGATGTTGAAGATCAAGATTCATCTCCATGCAGCATCCCATTCATCTCGCAGCATCCTAACATATGAATTTCTTAGAATTTATGAAAAATCGACTAAGTCCGAGATGCCTTTAAGTAGGGATGCTGTATTAAGATGGGAGATGTAGGAGATCAAGATCCCATTCATCTCCCAGCATCCTAACATGTAAATTTCTTAGAGTTTAAGAAAAATCGACTAAGTCCGAGATGCCTCTAAGTAGGGATGCTGTATTAAGATGGGAGATGAAGAAGATCAAGATTCATCTCCATGCAGCATCCCATTCCTCTCGCAGCATCCTAACATATGTTTCTCTCAGAATTTATGAAAAATCGACTAAGTCCGAGATGCCTTTAAGTAGAGATGCTGTATCGAGATGGGAGATGAAGAAGATCAAGATTCATCTCCATGCAGCATCCCATTCATCTCGCAGCATCCTAACATATGAATTTCTTAGAATTTATGAAAAATCGACTCAGTCTGAGATGCCTTTAAGTAGGGATGCTGTATTTAGATGGGAAATGTAGAAGATCAAGATTCATCTCAATGCAGCATCCCATTCGTCTCCCAGCATCCTAACATATGTTTTTCTTAGAATTTATGAAAAATCAACTAAGTCCGAGATCCCTTCAAGTAGGGATGCTGTATTAAGATGGGAGATGAAGAAGATCAAGATTCATCTCAATGCAGCATCCCATTCGTCTTCCAGCATCCTAACATATGTTTTTCTTAGAATTTATGAAAAATCGACTAAGTCCGAGATGCCTTTAAGTAGGGATGCTGTATTGAGATGGGAGATGTAGAAGATCAAGATTCATCTCCATGCAGCATCCCATTCATCTCGCAGCATCCTAACATATGTTTTTCTTAGCATTTATGAAAAATCGACTAAGTCCGAGATGCCTTTAAGTAGGGATGCGGTATTAAGATGCGAGATGAAGAAGATCAATATTCATCTCCATGCAGCATCCCATTCATCTCGCAGCATCCTAACATATGTTTTTCTTAGAATTTATGAAAAATCGACTAAGTCCGAGATGCCTTTAAGTAGTGATGCTGTATTGAGATGGGAGTTGTAGGAGATCAAGATTCATCTCCATGCAGCATCCCATTCATCTCGCAGCATCCTAACATATGTTTTTCTTAGAATTTATGAAAAATCAACTAAGTCCGAGATGCCTTTAAGTAGGGATGCTGTATTAAGATGGGAGATGAAGAAGATCAACATTCATCTCCCTGCAGCATCTCATTCATCTCGCAGCATCCTAACATATGTTTTTCTTAGCATTTATGAAAAATCGACTAAGTCCGAGATGCCTTTAAGTAGGGATGCGGTATTAAGATGCGAGATGAAGAAGATCAATATTCATCTCCATGCAGCATCCCATTCATCTCGCAGCATCCTAACATATGAATTTCTATGAATTTATGAAAAATCGACTAAGTCCGAGATGCCTTTAAGTAGGGATGCTGTATTGAGATGGGAGATGTAGGAGATCAAGATTCATCTCCATGCAGCATCCCATTCATCTCCCAGCATCCTAACATATGAATTTCTTAGAATTTATGAAAAATCGACTAAGTCCGAGATGGCTTTAAGTAGGGATGCTGTATTAAGATGGGAGATGTAGGAGATCAAGATTCATCTCCATGCAGCATCCCATTCATCTCCCAGCATCCTAACATATGAATTTCTTAGAATTTATGAAAAATCGACTAAGTCCGAGATGCCTTTAAGTAGGGATGCTGTATTAAGATGGGAGATGAAGAAGATCAAGATTCATCTCCATGCAGCATCCCATTCATCCGGCTAAGTCCCGGATCCATATTATATGAAGAGAAAAATTGGCTAAGTCCCGGATCCATATTATATGAAGAGAAATATCGGCTAAGTCCAGGATCCATATATAATAACCTAATAATCGGCTAAGTCCCGGATCCATATTATATGAAGAGAAAAATCGGCTAAGTCCAGGATCCATATATAATAACCTAATAATCGGCTAAGTCCAGGATCCATATATAATAACCTAATAACAGGCTAAGTCCAGGATCCATATTATATGAAGAGAAAAATCGGCTAAGTCCGAGATTGGGTCTGTCAGACATACACTTTCAAGATACCACACAAGCAAGCAAGATGGCCTAGTGATGGAACCATATAATATGAAGAGAAAAATCGGCTAAGTCCGAGATTGGGTCTGTCGGAAATACACTATCAAGTTACCACACAAGCAAGCAAGATGGCCTAATGATGGATCCATATGATATGAAGAGAAAAATCGGCTAAGTCCAGGATCCATATAATATGAAGAGAAAAATCGGCTAAGTCCCAGATTGGGTCTGTCAGAAATACACTTCCAAGTTACCACACAAGCAAGCAAGATGGCCTAGTGATGGATCCATATGATATGAAGAGAAAAATCGGCTAAGTCCAGGATCCATATAATATGAAGAGAAAAATCGGCTAAGTCCCAGATTGGGTCTGTCAGAAATACACTTCCAAGTTACCACACAAGCAAGCAAGTTACCACATGAAGAGAAAGCCGGCAAAGTCCGGGAATGTTACCACATGAACTGGAAAATGGGCAAACACCTACCTTCACAGGGAACGTGAATAACTAAGGCTGTAGACATTGGATCGACAAGCCAAAGACTGATATGGAAAGGAAATGAGTAGTACTAGCTTTCCTGAGAGTTGCAGAGCTTAGACTGCATATGAACGGAAGATATTAAGCGTCAAAGTCAGAAAAGTTGCCCGAAGGAACACAAGTTCCAACTTAGAGCATGAATACCGCCTAGACGGTAGGAGGTACGGCCAGGCTGAGGAATAAGAAAATGTTGGCCAACATGTTCCCTAACTATCCCCCGAAGACCGCAAAGCAATCCAACATCAACCAAGAAAGTTATAGCCCGATCAAGGAAACACCTACTTTGCACCGATTTTGCACCAAATACATGTACCAAGCACCTTCGGTTGCATACCTGCAGGGGCTTACCATAGTAGGCCATGGAAGACCGATATACCGAACATAATCACTTTCTATCTCCTCGGGTGTTGGAGGTAGCGCTTTGCGGTACAAGAACGAAAGTTAGACCATATCTTGGTGCATCTTTTTGCCCAAAAACACAAGACCCTATCTACCAAGGCAAGAAAGTTGTGTGGGGACAAAATGTCCAAAAGTGCCCAAAGTGGCACACTTGAACCATATATTCGAGAAAAACACAAGTGTGGGCCCGAGCTAGCAAGTTGAAATGTTCTGACCGTCAGTAGCCCTAGTTGAGGTGCACTTATCATTATACGAGGCCAACGTGCCAGCTAGTCTCTAAAGGGGCGATATGGGTGTTCCAAGGTTTGTACCCAATTGAGGAAAAAACAGGGTAAGGTACGGTGTACCGCGAATAACTCGGGCTATAGATGTCCGATCGATGAGTTTGGCATATGTATGGAAAGGTCTCGACGAGACCTAACTACCCTGAAAGTATGAAGGCAAAGACTTGAATGACCGGGAAGTTATTAAGTGCACAAGTGGTAAAGTTGCACCAAAGTCCATGTTACCCGAAGTGTTACATGAACACCCAATATTCGACCAAAACACAAGTTTAGAGACGAGCTAGCGAGCTACATTGTTCAGACCGTCAGTAGCCCGCATCAAGACACGCATTTAATTATACGGGGCCTAGCCGCTAGCTCGACTCGAAGTCGGTCATATGGTTGGTTGATGGTTTGGACCGACCACGTGGTGTACCAAGGTGATGTACCTTTCATGAATTAAAACTCTGGCTGTATGGCACTGAGCGACAAGCTAAGAAGTGATTTGGAATAGTCTTGAGTGGGACTATTTAGGAAAAATGCGAACAAAAAATCACAAAGTCCTTGGGCGAAGCTATTAGCGAAACATAGAGCAAATTGGTACCAAAAACTATGGAAATGGGACTTGAGTCAAAAATAACCGCAAGTTGGAGAAGAGATAGCAAGCTTGCGTAGAACATTTATAACTAGTGCGTGGTATGACCAACAAAAATGTGTATGGGGCCAAGGCGCTGGCTGGCCTCCAAAGTGGTGATATGGGCGATTCAAAGTTTGTACCCAAGTATGAACAAGTATGGAAAAAACAGGGTAAGGTACCAAGTACCATGAATAACTTCGGCTGTAGATGGCCTAGCGAGGCAAACCGCATATCGTTGGAAAGGTATTGGGGAGACCTATCTACCCTGAAAGTTTCATGAGGCTGAGTTGAAAGACCACGGAGATATTAGGTGATGATGGTCCAATTCGGGGACCAAGTCGCAGGAAATGGCACTTGACCAAAATCACGCTTGGAAGGTGAATACCGGCTTACCGGTAAGAGATAGCGACTTGGCGTAGAATATTCATAAGTTGGGCGTGTAAAGACGCAACTTTCATTATATGGGGGCAACCCGGTCAGGGTGCTCCAAGTCGGTCGTTTGGTCGGTTTATGGTTTGGGCCGACCATGTGGTGTACCAAGAAGAGGTACCTTTCATGAATTATAACTCGGTCAGTTTGCCACCGAGCGACAAGTTGCGATGTGATTTGGAATGGTCTTGAGTGGGACTATCAAGCAAAAATACAAATTGAAAATCAGCTTGTCCATGGCCGAAGCTATTAGTGAAACATATAGCAAAATGGGTCCAAAAACGAATGAAATGGGACTTGGACCAAGAATAACGGCAAGTTGGAGAAGAGATAGCAAGTTGACGTAGAACATTTATATTTTGGGCATAGTATGACCAACAAAAAAGTATTTGGGGCCAAGGTGCTGGCTGGCCTCCAAAGTGGAGATATGGGCGATACAAAGTTTGTACCCAAGTACGAACAAGTATGGAAAAAACAGGGTAAGGTACCAAGTACCATTAATAACTTCGGCTGTATATGGCCGAGCGAGGCAAACGGCTCACCGTTGGAAAGGTCTCGGGGAGACCTATCTACCCTGAAAGTTTCATGAGGCTGAGTTGAAAGACCACGGAGATATTAGGTGATGATGGTCGTATTCGGGGACCAAGTCGCAGGAAATGGCACTTGACCAAAATCCCCCTTGGAAGGTGAATACCGGCTTACCGGTAAGAGATAGCGACTTGGCGTAGAATATTCATAAGTTGGGCGTGTAAAGACGCAACTTTCATTATATGGGGGCAACCCGGTCAGGGTGCTCCAAGTCGGTCGTTTGGTCGGTTTATGGTTTGGGCCGACCATGTGGTGTACCAAGAAGAGGTACCTTTCATGAATTATAACTCGGTCAGTTTGCCACCGAGCGACAAGTTGCGATGTGATTTGGAATGGTCTTGAGTGGGACTATCAAGCAAAAATACAAATTGAAAATCAGCTTGTCCATGGCCGAAGCTATTAGTGAAACATATAGCAAAATGGGTCCAAAAACGAATGAAATGGGACTTGGACCAAGTATAACGGCAAGTTGGAGAAGAGATAGCAAGTTGACGTAGAACATTTATATTTTGGGCATAGTATGACCAACAAAAAAGTATTTGGGGCCAAGGTGCTGGCTGGCCTCCAAAGTGGAGATATGGGCGATACAAAGTTTGTACCCAAGTACGAACAAGTATGGAAAAAACAGGGTAAGGTACCAAGTACCATTAATAACTTCGGCTGTATATGGCCGAGCGAGGCAAACGGCTCACCGTTGGAAAGGTCTCGGGGAGACCTATCTACCCTGAAAGTTTCATGAGGCTGAGTTGAAAGACCACGGAGATATTAGGTGATGATGGTCGTATTCGGGGACCAAGTCGCAGGAAATGGCACTTGACCAAAATCCCCCTTGGAAGGTGAATACCGGCTTACCGGTAAGAGATAGCGACTTGGCGTAGAATATTCATAAGTTGGGCGTGTAAAGACGCAACTTTCATTATATGGGGGCAACCCGGTCAGGGTGCTCCAAGTCGGTCGTTTGGTCGGTATATGGTTTGGGCCGACCACATGGTGTACCAAGTTGAGGTATCTTTCATGAATTATAACTCGGTCAGTTTGCCACCGAGCGACAAGTTGCGGTGTGTTTTGGAATGGTCTTGAGTGGGACTATCAAGGAAAAATACCAATCGAAAATCAGCTTGTCCATGGCCGAAGCTATTAGTGAAACATATAGCAAAATGGGTCCAAAAACGAATGAAATGGGAATTGGACCAAGAATAACGGCAAGTTGGAGAAGAGATAGCAAGTTGGCGTAGAACAATTATATTTGGTGCATGGCATGACCAACAAAAAAGTATATGGGGCCAAGGTGCTAGCTGGCCTCCAAAGTGGAGATATGGGCGATCCAAAGTTTGTACCCAAGTACGAACAAGTATGGAAAAAACAGGGTAAGGTACCAAGTACCATTAATAACTTCGGCTGTAGATGGCCGAGCGAGGCAAACGGCTCACCGTTGGAAAGGTCTTGGGGAGACCTATCTACCCTGAAAGTTTTATGAGGCTGAGTTGAAAGACCACGGAGATATTAGGTGATGATGGTCCAATTCGGGGACCAAGTCGCAGGAAATGGCACTTGACCAAAATCACCCTTGGAAGGTGAATACCGGCTTACCGGTAAGAGATAGCGACTTGGCGTAGAATATTCAAAAGTTGGGCGTGTAGAGACGCAACTTTCATTATATGGGGGCAACCCGGTCAGGGTGCTCCAAGTCGGTCGTTTGGTCGGTATATGGTTTGGGCCGACCACATGGTGTACCAAGTTGAGGTATCTTTCATGAATTATAACTCGGTCAGTTTGCCATCGAGCGACAAGTTGCGGTGTGTTTTGGAATGGTCTTGAGTGGGACTATCAAGCAAAAATACAAACAGAATATCAGCTTGTCCATGGCCGAAGCTATTAGTGAAACATATAGCAAAATGGGTCCGAAAACGAATGAAATGGGACTTGGACCAAGAATAACGGCAAGTTAGAGAAGAGATAGCAAGTTGGCGTAGAACAATTATATTTGGTGCATGGTATGACCAACAAAAAAGTATATGAGGCCAAGGTGCTGGCTGGCCTCCAAAGTGGAGATATGGGCGATCCAAAGTTTGTACCCAAGTATGGCAAAAACTGGTAGAGGTACCTTTCATGAATTACTGCTCAGGCTGTATGGCACTTAGCGGGACGCTTGGCTCTGGTATGGAATAGTCTTGAGTGGGACTATCAAGGAAAAATACGAACAAAAAATCACCATGTCCACGGACGAAGGTATTAGCGAAACTTAGAGCGAAATTGCGACCAAGTCGCTGGAAATGGCCCTTGGACCAAGTATACCGTCAAGGCGGTACGAGATAGCGAGTTGACGTGGAATATTTATAAGTTTGCCTCCACGAGACGAAAGTTTAGTTATATGGGGCCAACCCGCTCAGGGTTGTCCAAGTCGGTCATATGGCTGATCGAAATTTTCGACCAAGTACTGAGAAAACAGGGTAAGGTACCGTGTACCTCGAATAACTTTGGCTGTAGATGTCCGAGCGAGGCAAACGGCATAGCGTTGGAAAGGTCTTGAGGTGTTCTAGGCACCCTGAAAGTTTGAAAAGGCTATCTGGAAAACTCGTGGAGATATTAGAGAAACATTGGGCCCAAAAGATACCAAGTCGCAGGAAATGGGCCCTCCAAGAACACCCTAAAATCCCAATTACGGCTAAGTTGCAGGCCAGCTAGCGAAGTGAAATGTTCTAGGCATAACTAGAACACGTTAATGCGCAACTTTTTGAATCAGAACTTTTTTCGATATCTGGCCCCCAAAGGGGGGATATGGGCGATCAAAGGATTTTTCCAAGTTTCGGTACTTTTTACGGTATCGCTCATAGCTCCGGCTGTATGCAAGCAAATGACAATCTAAGACATGATTTGGAAAGGTATTGAGCAGTACTAACTTACGTTAGAACACAGCGAAGCGCTATCGGTTCATGGCAAGGCCGATATAAGCAGTCAAAGATGAAAAATGTTGACAAAATGAACAAAAATTACCTTGGTACGCGAATAGCGGCCAGGGATGAAGAGGTACGAAGGTGGTGTAGAAGAATTATAATTAGGGCTTGGTACGCTCTAAAAGTTTGCCGAAGACCGCAAAGCGCTCAGACCCATAGAAAGTGGCCATTTGGGCCGAACAGTGCGTGCAAAGAGGTGAAAATGCAAAAATTGCACTTTGGGGGGCGATTTGCGGGGGGAAGGAGGGGTCGGAGGGCAAAATGTCCCTTGACCAAAAAGTCTTATCTCGTCGAGATCTACAACATTGCCGAAGACCGCAAAGCGCTAGCTCGCAATCGAAAAATCGAGAATTTGAAAATTTTCTAAGTCTTGGGCTCCCTAAGGAAAAGTTTCAAAAATCACGTTTGTCCCCAATTTTGAAGGGGAAGGAGTCGGTTCCGGGGCATGGTGTCTTCGGCAAAAAGTCTTATCTTTTTTGCGTACTTTCGACTAGTTCAATAAAAATTTTTGACCCAAAATTTGTTCGGCGGACCCCTAGGTCGAAAAACCCGAAAAAAGTCGAAAAAAGTCGAAAATGTCGAAAAATGAGAAAACCTCATATTCGGACTCTACACGAGCCCCAGATATTGAAAAGTGAAATCCGCGGTCGATTTGGAACAAAAAATTGACCTAGGCAAAGTTGTATGGAGGTAGGGACCCCTGAGAAAAAAGTTTGGTCCCGAGGCTCCTTGGACCACCAAGTCCCTAGGTCGGACCAAAATCGGAAAAAATCCGACCAAAGTCGAAAGTGTCGAAAATTTTAAAAAACCCCTTTTGGGGCCCTATGGCCTCCCTAGATAATGAAAAGTGAGGTCCGCGGCCGATCCGGAAGAAAAACTTGACCTAGGCAAACTTGTATGACGGTGGGGACCCAAAAAAATTTCGATGAGTGTAGTTTAGACAGGCCGGAAAATGTATCGGTGGTCCGTATCAAGGGACGTCTTTTAGTTCCATGGGGTGGTGGTCGTCGAACAAAGTCGCCTAGGTCGACCACCAGAAAGACCAGTCGTGTTGTAATGGATGTTTTGACCACTTTACTAGGGAAACCTAGTAGGTCGAAGCAAATTTGGGGTTCGAGATGAGTTGGTGAAAGTTGGTCCAACCTAGGTGTGCTTGGTGGAGGTTGACCATGAAAGTAGAGCATGATAGGAATGACCATAACTTTGGTTCTAGATGTCGGATCGGTACACTTGAGGCAGTTTTGGAAAGGTGAAGGCCTGCTCTAGCTATGTTTCCTACCAAGCTAAGCGCCTACTAGTGACCCGGAGGAGGTATTAAGGGTCAAAGGCAAAAAGGGGTACCCTAAAGTGCATGTGACCAAGAAAATGGGAAAAACGGTATCGCCTATAGCTCAGGCTGTATGGCTCGGATCGGAAAGCTTGGATATGCGTTGGAAAGGTCTTGACGAGCGCTAGCTATGTGTCCTACCAAGCGAAGCGCTAGGTGTTGAGCAAGTCGGTCATATTAGAGGGCAAAGGTGAAAAATGGTGGTTTAGAGGCGAAAATTCACCTTATGATCGAAAATAGCGGGCGAACGATAAGAGCTACGAACACGGCGTAGAACAATCATAAGTACGTTACCACAAGACCTAACTTTGGCCAATATAGAGCGAGAAGATCGGAGGTACCCATCAGGGTGATATGGCTGGTTCAAAGTTGGACCAAAACGAGACTTGAGAAATGGGTTGAAACACGGTATCGCGAATAACTCAGGCTGTATGGAACGGATCGAAAAGCTAAGATCAGTGTTGGAAAGGTCGAACCGAGCGCTAACTATAATCCCAAACAACCGAAGCGCTAAGTGTTGAGCAAAACTGAGTTATTAAGCGACAAAGTGGAAAAATAATACCAAAATGGCCAAAAATCACACAAGACCAAGAATACCGAGCAGGCGGTAAGAGATAGCGGGTTGACGTAGAATACTTATAAGTTTGCCTCTACGAGACCTAAAAGTCGGCCATAGACAGCGAGAAGATCGGACCACTCTGGAAGGGTGATACGAGTGGTCAAAAATAGGCAAAAATGAAACATGGCTAAAATGGATTTGACTTGTGCACCATGTAGCTCCGGCTGTATGGCATGGATTGTAAAGCTAGGATATGTTTTGGAAAGGTAACACCCAGCGCTAGATACGACTAGAAGAAAGCAAAGCGCTAACTAGCATGATTTGGAAGTTATTAAACGACAAAGTCGAAAAATGTTACCAAAATTGAAACTCGAGTACATTGGGCCAAAAAGTACAAGTTGTGAAATTTGGACTTACGAGTAAAATACCGAGCAGGCGGTAAGAGATAGAGACTTGGTGTAGAACAATTATATGTTGGGCATGTTATAACCTATATTTGGCCCGAACATAGTGACGAGATCGGTGGTACCCAAAAGGGTGGTACAGGTGTTAGATGGTTTTCCCAGAGCATAAGCTCCACATGATATGGAAAACGGGAAACATCATAACTTCGGCTGTATGGCATGGAATGGAACGAACAAGGTATCGATGGAAAGAGAAAAGGTAGCGCTAACTATAATTCCTACCAAGCAAAGCGCTAGCATGTGACCGTTCGGGTGTTATTGTGAGTCAAAGTCAGAAATTGTTACCACGAGAGGCAAAAATCCGACTAAGTCCAAAAATACCGGGCTGGCGGTAAGAGATACGGCTTGGCCGCAGAACATTTATAAGTTGGCCAATACAAGACCTAAGTTTCGTCCATAGACGACAAGAAGATCGAAGATACGTGAAGGTGAGATATGGGCGTCCCAAAGTGGGCCTTTGAAAAAGTGACAAACTTCCCTTATAACAGCATACACCAAATATCTCTGGCTCTATGGCACCGAATAAGAAGTTGAGGTCAGCGATAGAAAGGTGATAGTCAGCGCTAAATATCATACGAACAGAGTGAAGCGCTAAAGGGAAAGGATCTTGGTGATATAAGGTGACAAAGTCGAGAAAAGTTGCCTCAAAATCATGAAAAATGTGAAAAAATGGCTAAGTCCCGGGTGCCTTAAGGGCAGGTTGATCGAATGTACCGAGCTGGCGGTACGAGATAGAGACTTGGTGTAGAACAATTATATGTTTGGCATGGCAAGACCTACATTTGGTCAATACAAAGTGAGAAGATCAAAGAAACCCGTAAGGGTGATATTGGTGTCCAAAGGTAAAAAGCACTAAGTCTTGGGAAACTTATATGAAGAAAAAGGACCCTGATGGGTCATATAGGATGGATCGAAAAATCGGCTAAGTCCCAAAATGGGGATGTCA
Organism: Anopheles ziemanni; assembly: GCF_943734765.1. Classification (NCBI taxonomy): domain Eukaryota; kingdom Metazoa; phylum Arthropoda; class Insecta; order Diptera; family Culicidae; genus Anopheles; species Anopheles ziemanni. Next base: position 97,271 of record NW_026689793.1, on the reverse strand, counting down.
GAACTACACTCAAATGTTACCACACCAAGCAAGGCAAACTTATATGAAGCAAAGGACCCTGATGGGTCATATGGTATTGGTCGAAAAATCGGCTAAGTCCCAAAATGGGGATGTCAGAACTACACTCATGTGTTACCACACCAAGCAAGGCAAACTTATATGAAGCAAAGGACCCTGATGGGTCATATGGTATTTTACGAAAAATCGGCTAAGTCCCAAAATGGTGATGTCAGAACTACACTAAAATGTTACCACACCAAGCAAGGCAAACTTATATGAAGGCAAGGACCCTGATGGGTCATATGGTATTTTACGAAAAATCGGCTAAGTCCCAAAATGGGGATGTCAGAACTACACTCAAATGTTACCACACCAAGCAAGGCAAACTTATATGAAGCAAAGGACCCTGATGGGTCATATGGTATTTTACGAAAAATCGGCTAAGTCCCAAAATGGGGATGTCAGAACTACACTCAAATGTTACCACACCAAGCAAGGCAAACTTATATGAAGGAAAGGACCCTGATGGGTCATATGGTATTTTACGAAAAATCGGCTAAGTCCCAAAATGGGGATGTCAGAACTACACTCAAATGTTACCACACCAAGCAAGGCAAACTTATATGAAGGCAAGGACCCTGATGGGTCATATGGTATTTTACGAAAAATCGGCTAAGTCCCAAAATGGGGATGTCAGAACTACACTAAAAAGTTACCACACCAAGCAAGGCAAACTTATATGAAGCAAAGGACCCTGATGGGTCATATGGTATGGATCGAAAAATCGGCTAAGTCCCAAAATGGGGATGTCAGAACTACACTCAAATGTTACCACACCAAGCAAGGCAAACTTATATGAAGCAAAGGACCCTGATGGGTCATATGGTATTTTACGAAAAATCGGCTAAGTCCCAAAATGGGGATGTCAGAACTACACTCAAATGTTACCACACCAAGCAAGGCAAACTTATATGAAGCAAAGGACCCTGATGGGTCATATGGTATGGATCGAAAAATCGGCTAAGTCCCAAAATGGGGATGTCAGAACTACACTCAAATGTTACCACACCAAGCAAGGCAAACTTATATGAAGCAAAGGACCCTGATGGGTCATATGGTATTTTACGAAAAATCGGCTAAGTCCCAAAATGGGGATGTCAGAACTACACTCAAATGTTACCACACCAAGCAAGGCAAACTTATATGAAGGAAAGGACCCTGATGGGTCATATGGTATTTTACGAAAAATCGGCTAAGTCCCAAAATGGGGATGTCAGAACTACACTCAAATGTTACCACACCAAGCAAGGCAAACTTATATGAAGGAAAGGACCCTGATGGGTCATATGGTATGGATCGAAAAATCGGCTAAGTCCCAAAATGGGGATGTCAGAACTACACTCAAATGTTACCACACCAAGCAAGGCAAACTTATATGAAGGCAAGGACCCTGATGGGTCATATGGTATTTTACGAAAAATCGGCTAAGTCCCAAAATGGGGATGTCAGAACTACACTCAAATGTTACCACACCAAGCAAGGCAAACTTATATGAAGCAAAGGACCCTGATGGGTCATATGGTATTGATTGAAAAATCGGCTAAGTCCCAAAATGGGGATGTCAGAACTACACTCAAATGTTACCACACCAAGCAAGGCAAACTTATATGAAGCAAAGGACCCATATGGGTCATATGGTATTTTACGAAAAATCGGCTAAGTCCCAAAATGATGATGTCAGAACTACACTCAAATGTTACCATACCAAGCAAGGCAAACTTATATGAAGGAAAGGACCCATATGGGTCATATGGTATTTTACGAAAAATCGGCTAAGTCCCAAAATGATGATGTCAGAACTACACTCAAATGTTACCATACCAAGCAAGGCAAACTTATATGAAGGAAAGGACCCATATGGGTCATATGGTATTTTACGAAAAATCGGCTAAGTCCCAAAATGAGGATGTCAGAACTACACTAAAAAGTTACCACACCAAGCAAGGCAAAGTACCTAGGTGAACCCTAGGAAGAAACACGGACCAAGTCAGATGGCCTAAGTCAATAGAACAAGTGACCTAGGCAAAGTTGTATGGCGCTGAGGACCCTGAAAAATCTGGTTAGTGTAGTTTAGACAGGGTAGGTTTTTGGGTCGGCCGAACCCCCTTATTTTGGGTTTTGGCCTCATCAAGAAGCTACACCTAGGCAAACTGCCTAGGGTGAAAGTGCGAAGACCAATCGAATAGTAAGACAAGTTTTGACCGATCGCCCTAGGCAAGCTTGTATGAAGAAAGGGACCCTAAGGGTCATATGGAAATACATGAAAAATCGGCTAAGTCCCAAAATTGGGATGTCAGAACTACACTAAAAAGTTACCACATCAAGCAAGGCAAACTACCTAGGTGAACCCTAGCAAGAAACACGGACCAAGTCAGATGGCCTAAGTCAAGAGTGCAAGTGACCTAGGCAAAGTTGTATGACGGTGAGGACCCTGAAAAATCTGGTTAGTGTAGTTTAGACAGGGGAGGTTTTTGGGTCGGCTGAACCTCCTTATTTTGGGTTTTGACCTCCTCAAGAAGCTACACCTAGGCAAACTGCCTAGGGTGAAAGTGCGAAGACCAATCGAATAGTAAGACAAGTTTTGACCGATCGCCCTAGGCAAGCTTGTATGAAGAAAGGGACCCTATGGGTCATATGGTATTTTACGAAAAATCGGCTAAGTCCCAAAATGGGGATGTCAGAACTACACTAAAAAGTTACCACACCAAGCAAGGCAAACTTATATGAAGGCAAGGACCCTGATGGGTCATATGGTATTTTACGAAAAATCGGCTAAGTCCCAAAATGGGGATGTCAGAACTACACTCAAATGTTACCACACCAAGCAAGGCAAACTTATATGAAGGCAAGGACCCTGATGGGTCATATGGTATTTTACGAAAAATCGGCTAAGTCCCAAAATGGGGATGTCAGAACTACACTCAAATGTTACCACACCAAGCAAGGCAAAGTACCTAGGTGAACCCTAGCAAGAAACACGGACCAAGTCAGATGGCCTAAGTCAAGAGAACAAGTGACCTAGGCAAAGTTGTATGACGGTGAGGACCCTGAAAAATCTGGTTAGTGTAGTTTAGACAGGGGAGGTTTTTGGGTCGGCTGAACCTCCTTATTTTGGGTTTTGACCTCCTCAAGAAGCTACACCTAGGCAAACTGCCTAGGGTGAAAGTGCGAAGACCAATCGAATAGTAAGACAAGTTTTGACCGATCGCCCTAGGCAAGCTTGTATGAAGAAAGGGACCCTATGGGTCATATGGAAATACATGAAAAATCGGCTAAGTCCCAAAATTGGGATGTCTGAACTACACTAAAAAGTTACCACAGCAAGCAAGGCAAAGTACCTAGGTGAACCCTAGGAAGAAACACGGACCAAGTCAGATGGCCTAAGTCAAGAGTACAAGTGACCTAGGCAAAGTTGTATGGCGCTGAGGACCCTGAAAAATCGGGTTAGTGTAGTTCAGACAGGGGAGGTTTCTGGGTCGGCTGAACCTCCTTATTTCGGGTTTTGGCCTCCTCAAGAAGACAGACCTAGGCAAACTGCCTAGGGTGAAAGTGCGAAGACCAATCGAATAGTAAGACAAGTTTTGACCGATCGCCCTAGGCAAGCTTGTATGAAGAAAGGGACCCTATGGGTCATATGGAAATACATGAAAAATCGGCTAAGTCCCAAAATTGGGATGTCTGAACTACACTAAAAAGTTACCACATCAAGCAAGGCAAAGTACCTAGGTGAACCCTAGGAAGAAACACGGACCAAGTCACATGGCCTAAGTCAAGAGTACAAGTGACCTAGGCAAAGTTGTATGGCGCTGAGGACCCTGAAAAATCGGGTTAGTGTAGTTCAGACAGGGGAGGTTTCAGGGTCGGCTGGACCTCCTTATTTCGGGTTTTGGCCTCCTCAAGAAGACAGACCTAGGCGAATTGCCTAGGGTGAAACTGCGAAGACCAATCGAATAGTAAGACAAGTTTTGACCGATCGCCCTAGGCAAGCTTGTATGAAGAAAGGGACCCTTAGGGTCATATGGAAATTCATGAAAAATCGGCTAAGTCCCAAAATTGGGATGTCAGAACTACACTAAAAAGTTACCACATCAAGCAAGGCAAAGTACCTAGGTGAACCCTAGGAAGAAACACGGACCAAGTCAGATGGCCTAAGTCAAGAGTATAAGTGACCTAGGCAAAGTTGTATGGCGCTGAGGACCCTGAAAAATCGGGTTAGTGTAGTTAAGACAGGGGAGGTTTCAGGGTCGGCTGGACCTCCTTATTTCGGGTTTTGGCCTCCTCAAGAAGACAGACCTAGGCGAATTGCCTAGGGTGAAAGTGCGAAGACCAATCGAATAGTAAGACAAGTTTTGACCGATCGCCCTAGGCAAGCTTGTATGAAGAAAGGGACCCTTAGGGTCATATGGAAATTCATGAAAAATCGGCTAAGTCCCAAAATTGGGATGTCAGAACTACACTAAAAAGTTACCACATCAAGCAAGGCAAAGTACCTAGGTGAACCCTAGGAAGAAACACGGACCAAGTCAGATGGCCTAAGTCAAGAGTATAAGTGACCTAGGCAAAGTTGTATGGCGCTGAGGACCCTGAAAAATCGGGTTAGTGTAGTTAAGACAGGGGAGGTTTCAGGGTCGGCCAGACCTCCTTATTTCGGGTTTTGGCCTCCTCAAGAAGACAGACCTAGGCGAATTGCCTAGGGTGAAACTGCGAAGACCAATCGAATAGTAAGACAAGTTTTGACCGATCGCCCTAGGCAAGCTTGTATGAAGAAAGGGACCCTATGGGTCATATGGAAATTCATGAAAAATCGGCTAAGTCCCAAAATTGGGATGTCAGAACTACACTATAAAGTTACCACATTAGCAAGGCAGACTTGTATGAAGAACGGGACCCAGGTGAAAGTAGCAAATATCCCAAACCGAACATGTATATTATACACACAAGAGTACGAACATAAAGGAACACGGACCAAGCGTGCCGAGAGAATCGGTACTATAGAGCCCTCGTGGTTCTACACAAAGACTTTATGTTAGGGGTTCAAGCCCCATAGTACTCAAACGGTGACAGTAGCAAATATCCAAAAACGAACTGGAATTTACATTCTGTTGGTCATGCGGTCGTCCAAAGGGGTCTAGTATCCTGGGATGACAAGCATCACGGGCACAGTCTCGTATCAAAACAGTCGAAGAGGCCCGCGAAAGCTTGCTTTCCATGGCTATGCGATGCACAAATTGAGTTTCTCCGTAGTTATACACAGCGCACAGGTGAAAGTAGCAAATATCCCAAATCGAACATGAATTTTATACACACAAGAGTACAAACATAAAGGAACACGGACCAAGCGTACCGAGAGAATCGGTACTAGAGCCCTTGTGGTTCTACATTGAGAGCCCTCGTGGTTCTACATAGATACTTTATGTTAGGGGTTCCAACCCCATAGTACTAGAACGGTGGAAGTAGCAAATAAACCGAACGTGGAATTTACTTTCTGATGGTCATGCGGTCGTCCAAAGGGGTCTAGTATCCTGGGATGACAAGCATCACGGGCACAGCTCGTATCAAAACAGTCGAAGAGGCCCGCGAAAGCTTGCTTTCCATGGCTATGCGATGCACAAATTGAGTTTACTCACCGTAGTATAAAACGAACGAACCGAACCTATCCGAGTAGGGATAATGGGCGCAGTAACATACTTCTGTGACCCAGCGAGAGTTGAACGAGGTGACATGAACTGTCAGTGGCTTATATCAGATGGGATACATACATGAGATTGCTTTCAAATCTACACTCGAAAACCTAACCAAGTAAAAGCGAACGTGGGGAGGATTCGAAACTGGTAACGAAATCTTAAGCTGGAAAGAGTCATCACTATGGATACATATTATGCGAAACCAATCAAGTGCTCATTACTGATCCAAAACCGAAGAGCACTAGTGAACACCTTAATCTCACCCTAGTTCACATCCAAGTGATCGACCACGTGTGTGAAGCAAAGACCAATCGAATTCCTCAATGGACCGAACACTATGAACAAATGGCCAAAAACGTTATAACTATCCAAACATACTACTATCTAGCGAAAGTCATCACGATGGAACCATACCATGATCTTTAACCTATAGCGCTCACCATATTCCTACCCAGAGTGCAAGTGAACAGATTGCCCACCCTTACCCAGTTCACAACCACGTGATCGACTAACATACCGAGGTTACCACAAGTCAAAGTTATACGTTTACAAGCGCAAGACCAATCGAAAACCCCGAAAGCAATCTCGACCCAAAATGTATTATCCGTGAGTGTAGTCGAGTCTCGTACTCGTCATCTGTAATCGTCGGATAGAATATCCAGTACACGGTTGTCTTTCCAAATGAAATCTACATACAGAACTCGCTCTTGGCAAATGGGTGGCAATGGCGCAATCAGGAGCGAGTTCCCGTCCGGGTGCCAAGTGATTGGCAAATGTCTGGGGGAAAGCAACCATATATTGATTTGTCTGTTAGTGTACTGGGTGTTTGAGGTATGTAGTATCCACGCTTGGTTGGGTGTGTCAGAGGACCATGGATGCGTTCACAACCCCAATTGGGGTACATCGGGAATGATTTTGTGGAACCGATGTGCCCGGCACACACTAAGTTTTGTTGCAAGTTAATAGTGTGCCATGTCCGGGGGGGTTGTGATTAAACTCTGGTGAATTGCGTACTGTGGTGATTGGGGTATGAAAGCCCCGCAGTTGCAATGATCGGACGCGCCTAGCGTGTCCTTTAGTTGATGGTAGGGAAATGAAGGCCCTTGTCAGCTCACCTAAGTATTCATGGAAGTTTGGCATAAGGTCGCTGTGGTAGGGGTATGAAGGCCCCGTCAGCGCATGCACAATCGGGCGCACGAGCGCTTAGCGGAGTCGAATGCCGCTCAAGTGCCTGTCCGGTGCATCGGGTGTGTGTGATACGAGGGCAATGAGGTTCGCACGGGGGCTCGCCTCCCGTGTGCTACCGGACTTGACAACATATAGAACGTGGTGTTTGCTCCTCCGGGTGCAATGGGACAATGAACATTCGAACGCAAAGTCGGAATTCTGGTTGATCCTACCAGTAATATACGCTCGTCTCAAAGGTTAAGCCATGCATGTCTAAGTACAAACAGATTTAATGTGAAACCGCATAAGGCTCAGTATAACAGCTATAATTTACGAGATCATCAACCTAGTTACTTGGATAACTGTGGAAAATCTAGAGCTAATACATGCAACATGCCAGGACCCTCGCGGGAACTGGTGCACTTATTAGTCAAACCAATCGCGGGTTCTCCGTGTCATTGAGTTGAAGTCTGGATAATGATGCTGATCGTATGGTCTCGCACCGACGACAGATCTCGCAAATATCTGCCCTATCAACTATGGATGGTAGTATAGAGGACTACCATGGTTGCAACGGGTAACGGGGAATCAGGGTTCGATTCCGGAGAGGGAGCCTGAGAAATGGCTACCACATCCAAGGAAGGCAGCAGGCGCGTAAATTACCCAATCCCGGGACGGGGAGGTAGTGACGAGAAATAACAATATGAAACTCTTTAATGATGTTTCATAATTGGAATGAGTAGAGCATAAATCCTTCTACGAGGATCAAGTGGAGGGCAAGTCTGGTGCCAGCAGCCGCGGTAATTCCAGCTCCACTAGCGTATATTAAAATTGTTGCGGTTAAAACGTTCGAAGTTGATACTTGTCCAACACAGTCCGGCTCCGCCGACCCGGTCAACCCGTGGTCGGTGGGCCAAGTCGGAATCTGGTTGCGACTCAATGGTGTGGTAGGGCACCAAGTCTGTGTCATGGTGTGCCCTTCAACGGGTGCAAGTGTAACATAGAGCTCGACCGCTCACGTTTACCTTGAACAAATTAGAGTGCTTAAAGCAGGGTGCCCAAACGCCCTAGAATAATCTTGCATGGAATAATGGAATACGACCTTGGTCTAATCTTTCATTGGTTTGTACTCAGACCGGAGGTAATGATTAACAGAAGTAGTTGGGGACACTAGTATTACGGCGCGAGAGGTGAAATTCGTAGACCGTCGTAAGACTAACTAAAGCGAAGGCATTTGTCAAGGATGCTTTCTTTAATCAAGAACGAAAGTTAGAGGATCGAAGGCGATTAGATACCGCCCTAGTTCTAACCGTAAACGATGCCAACTAGCAATTGGGAGACGCTACAACCAGGTGCTCTCAGTAGCTTCCGGGAAACCAAAGTCAGGTTCCGGGGGAAGTATGGTTGCAAAGTTGAAACTTAAAGGAATTGACGGAAGGGCACCACAATGAAATGGAGCTTGCGGTTCAATTTGACTCAACACGGGAAAACTTACCAGGTCCGAACTTATGGAGGTGAGACAGATTAATAGCTCTTTCTCAAATTTAAGGGTAGTGGTGCATGGCCGTTCTTAGTTCGTGGATTGATTTGTCTGGTTAATTCCGATAACGAACGTGACTCACATATGCTAACTAGAACGCAGTCAGCGTTAATGCGTCGATGCCGATTGGAACGGGTTAGGACCTTTCGGTGGAGTATGACCTGACACCTTCGCTGTTCGTGTGCGCAAGTGCACTTACGGTACGCTGCTTAGCAGGACAATTTGTGTTTAGCAAAATGAGATCGAGCGATAACAGGTCCGTGATGCCCTTAGATGTTCTGGGCTACACGCGTGCTACAATGTGGGTAGCAGCGTGTCTCCTATTCCGAGAGGAACGGGAAATCACTCAAATACTCACTTAGTAGGGATTATGGATTGCAATGGTCCATATGAACTCGGAACTTCTAGTAAGTGCTGGTCATCAGCCAGCGTTGAATACGTCCCTGCCCTTTGTACACACCGCCCGTCGCTACTACCGATGGATTATTTAGTGAGGTCTTTGGAGATGATCGTTCGCTGGATCCTCGTGAACCGCGTCTGCTTTATCGAAGTTGACCGAACTTGATGATTTAGAGGAAGTAAAAGTCGTAACAAGGTTTCCGTAGGTGAACCTGCGGAAGGATCATTAGTGGCCAAGTGATCCTTCCAGAAGTCCGAACCTGCGGGTTGAGACTTCGGCACAAGTTGCCATATGATAATTGACGAAACACTATAGAAGTCCGAACCTGCGGGTTGAGACTCAGGCACAAGTTGCCATATGAAAGTTGACGAAACACTAACAAGTCCGAACCTGCGGGTTGAGACTTAGGCACACGTTGCCTTATACATGACTTCGAACAAATACACAAGTCCGAACCTGCGGGTTGAGACTTAGGCACAAGTTGCCTTATACATGACTTCGAACAAATACACAAGTCCGAACCTGCGGGTTGAGACTTAGGCACAAGTTGCCATATGAAAGTTGACGAAACACTAACAAGTCCGAACCTGCGGGTTGAGACTTAGGCACACGTTGCCTTATACATGACTTCGAACAAATATACAAGTCCGAACCTGCGGGTTGAGACTTAGGCACAAGTTGCCTTATACATACATTGGCCAAATAAACAGAAGTCCGAACCTGCGGGTTGAGACTTAGGCACAAGTTGCCATATTATATTCGATCAAACACTAAGTAGTCCGAACCTGCGGGTTGAGACTCAAGACCGTAACAAGATGTCACTATACAAGTCCGAACCTAAGGGTTGAGACTTAATGCGATCTAGATACCAAGTTGACATCCAATACCTGTTGAGCAAAACCAAAGATTCCCTGTTCTCGAATGATTACACTATATAACAGGGAATCATGAAGAAATCAAGCAAGCGTGAAACAAAGTCATCACTTGGGCATGCTCGATAGCCAACCACATGACCTTAACCTAAGAGAGCATGCAAACCACATGATACCTATAAACGATTAACCCGCCCTAGTTCAATCGTTCACCAAGTGATGACTTCAGTATGGCTAAGAGAAAAACTTTTAAATGGGAAAAACTCTAAGTCCGAACCTCCGGGTTGAGACTTCCGCGTCGGAGGTGGGCGCACCTCCTATCCGAAAGATGATGAATCAGGGGTGTTCGGTCAGCAATGGTCGGATGCCCCGTCGTAGTCCAACTATGACAATCAAAGTCAAGACCTCCGGGTTGAGACTTTCCGCGAGTACAAGCATAAAGGAACACGGACCAAGCCGTACCGAGAGAATCGGTACTAGAGCCCTCGTGGTTCTACATTGAGAGAGCCCTCGTGGTTCTCATTAGGGGCTTTATGCAAGTCGTACTCAATACTGTGGTGTGAAGTATAAAGTATAGTCCTCGCCTGGTCCACGCTGCTTCGGCGGTCCTGGGTAAGATAGTTAATTCTAGCTTGCCCTATAGTGGAATGAGGACACTTAATGCTTCGTCTTTTAGCGGCGGCTAGACTCCTCCTCACGGGGAACGAGTTGACGCGCACAGCGGCGGCTTACGCACTATGGCAATCATGGATGCCTGAAGATTCCGTGAAGTTCTCCCCTGGTCCACGCTGCCTCGGCAGTCCTGGGTAAAATGGAATATTTCCAGCTTGCCCTATAGTGGAAGAGGACTATCCAACAATACAAAGTCAAGACCTCCGGGTTGAGACTTTCCGCGTCGGTGGTGTCGCGCACCGCCTATCCGAAAGATGGTGTAACAGGGGTGTTCGATCAGCAATGGTCGGATGCCCCGTCATAGTCCAACTATGACAACCAAAGTCAAGACCTCCGGGTTGAGACTTTCCGCGTCCGGAGGTACGCGTACCGCCTACCCGAAAGATGGTGTGCTTCTGGGGTATTCGATGAGTCGGATACCCCGTCGTAGTCCAACTATGACAATCAAAGTCAAGACCTCCGGGTTGAGACTTCCGCGTCCGGAGGTACGCGTACCGCCTACCCGAAAGATGGTGTGCTTCTGGGGTATTCGATGAGTCGGATACCCCGTCGTAGTCCAACTATGACAATCAAAGTCAAGACCTCCGGGTTGAGACTTCCGCGTCCGGAGGTACGCGTACCGCCTACCCGAAAGATGGTGAATCAGGGGTGTTCGATCAGCAATGGTCGGATGCCCCGTCGTAGTCCAACTATGACAATCAAAGTCAAGACCTCCGGGTTGAGACTTTCTAAGAGTACAAGCATAAAGGAACACGGACCAAGCCGTACCGAGAGAATCGGTACTAGAGCCCTTGTGGTTCTACATTGAGAGAGCCCTCGTGGTTCTCATTAGGGGCTTTATGCAAGTCGTACTCAATACTGTGGTGTGAAGTATAAAGTATAGTCCTCGCCTGGTCCACGCTGCTTCGGCGGTCCTGGGTAAGATAGTTAATTCTAGCTTGCCCTATAGTGGAATGAGGACACTTAATGCTTCGTCTTTTAGCGGCGGCTAGACTCCTCCTCACGGGGAACGAGTTGACGCGCACAGCGGCGGCTTACGCACTATGGCAATCATGGATGCCTGAAGATTCCGTGAAGTTCTCCCCTGGTCCACGCTGCCTCGGCAGTCCTGGGTAAAATGGAATATTTCCAGCTTGCCCTATAGTGGAAGAGGACTATCCAACAATACAAAGTCAAGACCTCCGGGTTGAGACTTTCCGCGTCGGTGGTGTCGCGCACCGCCTATCCGAAAGATGGTGTAACAGGGGTGTTCGATCAGCAATGGTCGGATGCCCCGTCATAGTCCAACTATGACAACCAAAGTCAAGACCTCCGGGTTGAGACTTTCCGCGTCCGGAGGTACGCGTACCGCCTACCCGAAAGATGGTGTGCTTCTGGGGTATTCGATGAGTCGGATACCCCGTCGTAGTCCAACTATGACAATCAAAGTCAAGACCTCCGGGTTGAGACTTCCGCGTCCGGAGGTACGCGTACCGCCTACCCGAAAGATGGTGTGCTTCTGGGGTATTCGATGAGTCGGATACCCCGTCGTAGTCCAACTATGACAATCAAAGTCAAGACCTCCGGGTTGAGACTTCCGCGTCCGGAGGTACGCGTACCGCCTACCCGAAAGATGGTGAATCAGGGGTGTTCGATCAGCAATGGTCGGATGCCCCGTCGTAGTCCAACTATGACAATCAAAGTCAAGACCTCCGGGTTGAGACTTTCTAAGAGTACAAGCATAAAGGAACACGGACCAAGCCGTACCGAGAGAATCGGTACTAGAGCCCTTGTGGTTCTACATTGAGAGAGCCCTCGTGGTTCTCATTAGGGGCTTTATGCAAGAAGTACTCAATACTGTGGTGTGAAGTATAAAGTATAGAGTCCTCCACTGGTCCACGCTGCTCCGGCGGTCCTGGGTAAGATAGTTCATTCTAGCTTGCCCTATGTGGAAGAGGACTCAATACCCTACCTGTTGAGCTTGAAACAAAGTCATCACTTGGGCATGCTCATATTGCCATACAATATTCCATTATCTACTAATGAGCATGCAGCTATATGATTATAACCTGTAAACGATTACCCCGCCGTAGTTCAGCGCTTCAACCAAGTGATGACTTCAGTATGGCTAGTGTGTGAAGTATAAAGTATAGTCCTCCCCTGGTCCACACTGCTTCGGCGGTCCTGGGTAAGATAGTTAGTTCTAGCTTGCCCTATGTGGAAGAGGACACCATACTTAATACTGTGGTGTAATGAACAAAGTATAGTCCTCCACTGGTCCACGCTGCTTCGGCGGTCCTGGGTAAGATAGTTAGTTCTAGCTTGCCCTATGTGGAAGAGGGCATACAAGACAAAGTATAGTTCTCCCCTGGTCCACGCTGCTCCGGCGGTCCTGGGTAAGATAGTTAATTCTAGCTTGCCCTATGTGGAAGAGGACTCAATACCCTACCTGTTGAGCTTGAAACAAAGTCATCACTTGGGCATGCTCTATAGCCAATCACATGACATTAACCTAAGAGAGCATGCAGCGTATTATCCCAATGCAAAGTAAACGATAGACTCGCCCTAGTTCAGTGCTTCAACCAAGTGATGACTTCAATTTGGCTAGTGTGTGAAGTATAAAGTATAGTCCTCCCCTGGTCCACACTGCTTCGGCGGTCCTGGGTAAGATAGTTAATTCTAGCTTGCCCTATGTGGAAGAGGACACCATACTTAATACTGTGGTGTAATGAACAAAGTATAGTCCTCCACTGGTCCACGCTGCTCCGGCGGTCCTGGGTAAGATAGTTCATTCTAGCTTGCCCTATGTGGAAGAGGGCATTTAAGACAAAGTATAGTTCTCCCCTGGTCCACGCTGCTTCGGCGGTCCTGGGTAAGATAGTTAATTCTAGCTTGCCCTATGTGGAAGAGAGCATACATGAACCAAGAACGAAGGTTATGATCGAGGAATGATTCGACAACTAACCGATGGTATGAAATGTGTAGAATTCAAGCAAGCACACAATCAAGTCATCATTTGGGCATGCTCGATAGCCAAACCTATGACATTAACCTAGTAGAGCATGCAACGTATAATATCCCAATGCAAAGTAAACGATAGACACGCCCTAGTTCAGCGCTTCAACCAAGTGATGACTTCAGAATGGCTAAATCAAATCGGTTCAAAACATACCATCGGTACCCTATTGAAACACACAAGTCGATATCAAACCTCATGATTGTGTAGTCCTCCACTGGTCCACGCCGCTTCGGCCGTCCTGGGTAAAATGGAACATTCCAGCTTGCCCTATGTGGAAGAGGGCACATTACTCAATACTGTGGTGTGAAGTATAAAGTTCAGTTCTCCCCTGGTCCACGCTGCTTCGGCGGTCCTGGGTAAGATAGTTCATTCTAGCTTGCCCTATGTGGAAGAGGACACTTAATACTTCGTCTCTAAGCGGCGGCTTGACTCCTCCCTACGGGGAACGGGTTTACGCGCACAGCGGCGGCTTACGCACTATGGCAGTCATGGATGCCTTACGTTTCTATGAAAAGTGTGTTCCTCCCCTGGTCCACGCTGCTTCGGCAGTCCTGGGTAAGATAGTTAGTTCTAGCTTGCCCTATGTGGAAGAGGACACGAAGACTTACTGTGGTGTGAAGCATAAAGTTCAGTTCTCCCCTGGTCCACGCCGCTTCGGCCGTCCTGGGTAAAATGGATTCATCCAGCTTGCCCTATGTGGAATGAGGACACTTTATGTTTCGTCTCTAAGCGGCGGCTTGCTTCTCCCTACGGGGAACGGGTATACGCGCACAGCGGCGGCTTACGTTATGGCAGTCATGGATGCCTTACGTTTCCATGAAAAGTGTGTTCCTCCCCTGGTCCACGCTGCTTCGGCAGTCCTGGGTAAGATAGTTAGTTCTAGCTTGCCCTATGTGGAAGAGGACACGTAGACTTACTGTGGTGTGAAGTATAAGGTTCAGTTCTCCCCTGGTCCACGCCGCTTCGGCCGTCCTGGGTAAAATGGATTAATCCAGCTTGCCCTATGTGGAATGAGGACACTTTATGCTTCGTCTCTAAGCGGCGGCTTGCTCCTCCCTACGGGGAACGGGTATACGCGCACAGCGGCGGCTTACGCAAGTTAGTCACCCTCGGCAGTGGATCACTCGGCTCATGGATCGATGAAGACCGCAGCTAACTGCGCGTCATAATGTGAACTGCAGGACACATGAACATTGATAAGTTGAACGCATATTGCACGTCGTGGGAACCTACCATGATGTACAGATGACTGAGCGCTTATATTTGAGAAATGTATCGCATACATTTAACTACGCCGTGACACCCGTCACGAGACGTGCACCATGATGTTAACTAGGGTCGCGACGACCCGCTAGCATTAAAGAACCCGTGGTTTACA